>NW_027264083.1:0-9257 GCF_036320965.1 Panulirus ornatus | reverse complement strand
CTCTATCCCTTGCACGCCTTTCACTCTCCTGCATGTTTAGGCCCAGATCACTCAAAATCTTTTTCACTCTATCTTTTCTCCTACAATATGTTCTCCCACTTCTCGTTCCCACCACCCCTGACACATACATCCTCTTGGTCAATCTGTCCTCACTCATTCTCTCCATGTGAACAAACCATTTCAAAACACCCTTTTCTACTCTCTCAAACACACTCTTTTTATTACCATACATCTCTTTTACCCTATTATTACTTACTCGATCAAACCACCTCACACCACATATTGTCCTCAAACATCTCATTTCCAGCACATCCACCCTCCTCCGCACAACTCTATCCATAGCCCACGCCTCGCAACCATATAACATTGTTGGAACCACTATTCCTCCAGACATACCCATTTTTGCTTTCCGAGATAATGCTCTCGACTTCCACACATTCTTCAACGCAACCAGAACTTTCGCCCCCTCACTAACCCTATGATTCATCTCCTCACATCAACAATACTTGTTTTCACCTCCCATTTAGCCCCCTTCACAGATGTTCTCATTTGTTCCCTTGTCTTACGCACTTTATTTACCTCCATCCCAAAATCTTTTTATTTTTCCCTAAAATTTAATGATACTCTCTCATTCCAACTTTCATTTGCCCTCTTTTTCCCCTCTTGCACCTTTTTCTTGACCCCCTGTCTCTTTCTTTCATACATCTTCCAGTTATTTCCATTATTTCCCTGCAAAAAACGTCCAAATCCCTCTCTCTTCACTTTCACTAATACTCTTACTTCTTCATCCCACCACACACTACCCTTTCTAATCTGACCACCTACTTAGCTTTTCATGCCACAAGCATCTTTTGTGCAAGTCATCGCTTCTTCCGTAAAAACTTCCCATTCCTCCCCCACTCCCCGCACGTCCTTTATTCTCGCCTTTTTCCATTATGTACTCAGTCTCTCCTGGTACTTCCTCACACAAGTCTACTTCCCAATCTCATTTACTCTCACCAATCTCTTCACCCCAACATTTTCTCTTCTTTTCTGAAAACATCTACAAATCTTCACCTTCGCCTCCACAAGATAATGATCAGACATCCCTCCAGTTGCACCTCTCAGCACATTAAAATCCAAAAGTCTCTTTCACGCGCCTATCAATTAACACGTAACCTAATAACGCTCTGGCTATCTCTGTTACTTACATATATATACTTATGTATATCTTTCTTTTTAAACCAGGTATTTCCAATCATCAGTCCTTTTTCAGCACATAAATCTACAAGCTCTTCACCGTTTCCTTTTACAACACTGAACACCCCATGTACACCAATTATTCCCTCAGCTGCGACATTACTCACCTTTGCATTCAAATCACCCATCTCTATAACCCGGTCTCGTGCATGAAAACAACTAACACACTCACTCAGCTGCTCCCAAAACATTTGACTCTCAGAATCTTTCTTTTCATGCCCAGGTGCATAGGCACCAATAATCACCCATCTCTCTCCATCCGCTTTCAGTTTTACACATACCAATCCAGAGTTTACTTTCTTACAATCTATCACATACTCTCACCACTTTTGTTTCAGGAGTAGTGCTACTCCTTCCCTTGCTCTTGTCTTCTCACTAACCCCTGACTTTACTCTCAAGACATTCACAAACCACTCTTCCCCTTTACCCTTGAGCTTCGTTTCACTCAGAGCCAAAACATCCAGGTTCCTCTCCTCAAACATACTACCTATCTCTCTTATTTTCTCATCTTGGTTACATCCACCCACATTTAGACACCCCAATCTGAGACTTCGACGAGGATTAGCACTACCCTCGTGACTCCTTCTTCTGTTTCCCCGTTCAGAAACCTGAAATACGAGGAAGGGAAGGTTTCTAGCTCCCACTCCCCTCCAATTTAGTCGCTTTTTACAACACGTGAGGAATGCGTGTGAAATATTCTTTCTCCCCTATCCCCAGGGATAATAATGATGATAAATCAAAATAATGATAAATGATGATGATATCAAAAGAAAAAAAGGATAATGATAATAATAATGACAATTAATATAATGATAAGAAAATGATAAAACTGATAATGATAATAATAATGATAATGGAAATAATAATAATAACAATGATAATAACAATAATAATAATAATATTCATTACAAAAATGATAATGATATTAGTAATAATAATGATAATGATGATAATAATGATAATAATAATAATGATAATAATAATAATAATAATAATAATAATAATAATAATAATAATAATAATAATAATAATAATAATAATAATAATAATAAATGATAATGATAATAATAGTAATAATGATAACAATAATAATAATATTGTTAATGATAATGATAATAATCATTTATTTATTTTCTTTTTTTTTTTTGCTTTGTCGCTGTCTCCCGCGTTTGCGAGGTAGCGCAAGGAAACAGACGAAAGAAATGGCCCAACCCACCCCCATACACATGCCTTGATTCAATCCACTGACAGCACGTCAACCCCGGTATACCACATCGCTCCAATTCACTCTATTCTTTGCCCTCCTTTCACTCTCCTGCATGTTCAGGCCCCGATCACCCAAAATCTTTTTCACTCCATCTTTCCACCTCCAATTTGGTCTCCCTCTTCTCCTCGTTCCCTCCACCTCCGACACATATATCCTCTTGGTCAATCTTTCCTCACTCATTCTCTCCATGGGACCAAACCATTTCAAAACACCCTCTTCTGCTCTCTCAACCACGCTCTTTTTATTTCCACACATCTCTCTTACCCTTACGTTACTTACTCGATCAAACCACCTCACACCACACATTGTCCTCAAACATCTCATTTCCAGCACATCCATCCTCCTGCGCACAACTCTATCCATAGTCCACGCCTCGCAACCATACAACATTGTTGGAACCACTATTCCTTCAAACATACCCATTTTTGCTTTCCGAGATAATGTTCTCGACTTCCACACATTCTTCAAGGCTCCCAGAATTTTCGCCCCCTCCCCCACCCTATGATCCACTTCCGCTTCCATGGTTCCATCCGCTGCCAGATCCACTCCCAGATATCTAAAACACTTCACTTCCTTCAGTTTCTCTTCATTCAAACTCACCTCCCAATTGAATTGACCCTCAACCCCACTGTACCTAATAACCTTGCTCTTATTCACATTTACTCTTAACTTTCTTCTTTCACACACTTTACCAAACTCAGTCACCAGCTTCTGCAGTTTCTCACATGAATCAGCCACCAGCGCTGTATCATCAGCGAACAACAACTGACTCACTTCCCAAGCTCTCTCATCCCCAACAGACTTCATACTTGCCCCTCTTTCCAAAACTCTTGCTTTCACCTCCCTAACAACCCCATCCATAAACAAATTAAACAACCATGGAGACATCACACACCCCTGCCGCAAACCTACATTCACTGAGAACCAATGACTTTCCTCTCTTCCTACACGTACACATGCCTTACATCCTCGATAAAAACTTTTCACTGCTTCTAACAACTTGCCTCCCACACCATATATTCTTAATACCTTCCACAGAGCATCTCTATCAACTCTATCATATGCCTTCTCCAGATCCATAAATGCTACATACAAATCCATTTGCTTTTCTAAGTATTTCTCACATACATTCTTCAAAGCAAACACCTGATCCACACATCCTCTACCACTTCTGAAACCACACTGCTCTTCCCCAATCTGATGCTCTGTACATGCCTTCACCCTCTCAATCAATACCCTCCCATATAATTTGCCAGGAATACTCAACAAACTTGTACCTCTGTAATTTGAGCACTCACTCTTATCCCCTTTGCCTTTGTACAATGGCACTATTCACGCATTCCGCCAATCCTCAGGCACCTCACCATGAGTCATACATACATTAAATAACCTTACCAACCAGTCAACAATACAGTCATCCCATTTTTTAATAAATTCCACTGCAATACCATCCAAACCTGCTGCCTTGCCGGCTTTCATCTTCCGCAAAGCTTTTACTACCTCCTCTCTGTTTACCAACTCATTTTCCCTAACCCTCGCACTTTGCACACCACCTCGACCAATACACCCTATATCTGCCACTCTATCATCAAACACATTCAACAAACCTTCAAAATACTCACTCCATCTCCTTCTCACATCACCACTACTTGTTATCACCTCCCCATTTGCGCCCTTCACTGAAGTTCCCATTTGCTCCCTTGTCTTACGCACTTTATTTACCTCCTTCCAGAACATCTTTTTATTCTCCCTAAAATTTGATGATACTCTCTCACCCCAACTCTCATTTGCCCTTTTTTTCACCTCTTGCACCTTTCTCTTGACCTCCTGTCTCTTTCTTTTATACGTCTCCCACTCAATTTCATTTTTTCCCTGCAAAAATCGTCCAAATGCCTCTCTCTTCTCTTTCACTAATACTCTTACTTCTTCATCCCACCACTCACTACCCTTTCTAATCAACCCACCTCCCACTCTTCTCAGGCCACAAGCATCTTTTGCGCAATCCATCACTGATTCCCTAAATACATCCCATTCCTCCCCCACTCCCCTTACTTCCATTGTTCTCACCTTTTTCCATTCTGTACTCAGTCTCTCCTGGTACTTCCTCACACAAGTCTCCTTCCCAAGCTCACTTACTCTCACCACCCTCTTCACCCCAACATTCACTCTTCTTTTCTGAAAACCCATACAAATCTTCACCTTAGCCTCCACAAGATAATGATCAGACATCCCTCCAGTTGCACCTCTCAGCACATTACCATCCAAAAGTCTCTCTTTCGCGCGCCTGTCAATTAACACGTGATCCAATAACGCTCTCTGGCCATCTCTCCTACTTACATGGGTGATTATTGGTGCATATGCACCTGGGCATGAGAAGAAAGATCATGAAAGGCAAGTGTTTTGGGAGCAGCTGAATGAGTGTGTTAGTGGTCTTGATGCACGAGACCGGGTTACTGTATTGGGTGATTTGAATGCAAAGGTGAGTAATGTGGCAGTTGAGGGAATAATTGGTATACATGGGGTGTTCAGTGTTGTAAATGGAAATGGTGAAGAGCTTGTAGATTTATGTGCTGAAGGACTGATGATTGGGAATACCTGGTTTATTTATTTTATTTTATTTATTTTGCTTTGTCGCTGTCTCCTGCATTGGCGGGTAGCGCAAGGAAACAGACGAAAGAATGGCCCAGCCCACCCACATACACATGTTTATACATACACGTCCACACACGCAATTATATATACCTATACATCTCAACGTATACATATATATACACATATACACATATACACATGTACATAATTCATACTGTCTCCCTTTACTCATTCTCATCGCTACCCCGCCAAACATGAAATAAAAAAAACCTCCCCCTCATTTGTGCGAGGTAGCGCTAGGAAAAGACAACAAAGGCCACATTCGCTCACACTCAGTCTCTAGCTGTCATTTAATAATGCACCGAAACCATAGATCCCTTTCCACATCCAGGCCGCACAGAGCATTCCATGGTTAATCCCAGACGCTTCACATGCCCTGGTTGAATCCATTGACAGCACGTCGACCCCAGTATACCACATCGTTCCAACTCACTCTATTCCTTGCACGCCATTCACCTTCCTGCACGTTCAGGCTTCGATCACTCAAAATCTTTTTCACTCCATCTTTCCACCCCAAATTTGGTCTCCCACTTCTCGTTCCCTCCACCTCTGACATATATATTCTCTTGATCACTCTTTCCTTACTCATTTCCAGTACATCCACCCTCCTTCACACAACTCTGTCTATAGCCCACGGCTCGCAACCATATAACATTGTAGGAACAACTGTTTCTTCAAACATACCCATTTTTGTTTATTGAAATAAAGTTCTCGACTTCCACACATTCTTCAACGCTCCCAAAACTTTGGCCCTCTCCCCCACCCTATGATTGACTTCCGCTTCCATGGCTCCATCCGCTGCCAACTCCACTCTCAGATATCTAAAACACTTCACATCCTCCAGTCGTTCTCCGTTACAACTTACCTCACAATTAACTTGTCCCTCAACCCTACTCTACCTAATAACGTTGCTCTTATTCATATTTACTCTCAGCTTGCTTCTTTTACACACTTTACCAAACTCAGTCACCAGGTTCTGCAGTTTCTCACATGAATCCACCAGCACTGTATCATCAGCGAACAACTGACTCACTTCCCAAGCTCTCTCATCCACAATAGACTGCATACTTGTGAATTCACCTCACTAACAGCCCCATCCATAAACAAGTTAAACAACCATGGAGACGTCACACACCCTCCCGCAAACCTACATTCACTGAGAACCAATCACTTTCCTCTTTTCCTACACGTACACATGCCTTACATCCTCAATAAAAACTTTTCACTGGCTCTAACAACTTGCACCCAAACCATATATTCTTAATACCTTCCATAGAACATCTCTATCAATTCTATCGTATATCTTCTTCAGATCCATAAATACTACATACAAATTCATTTGCTTTTCTAAGTGTTTCACACATACATTCTTCAAAGCAAACACCTGATCAACACAACCTGTATCACTTCTGAAACCACACTAATCTTCCCCAATCTGATGCTCTGTACATGCCTTCACTCTCTCAATCAATAACCTCCAATATAATTTCATAGGAATACTCAACAAACTTATACCCCTGTAGTTTGAGCACTCACTTTTATCTCCTTTGTCTTTGTATAATGTCAATATGCAACCAATCCTCCAATCCCCAGGCACCTTAACATGAGTCATCTCCAGCGTGACTTCTTCTGTTTCCCGTTTTAGAAAGTTAAAATACAAGGATAGTAATGATGATGATAATAATTGTATTATTAATAATAATAGCAATAATAATAATAATAATAACAATAATAATAATAATAATAATAATAATAATAATAATAATAATAATAATAATAATAATGATGACAATAGTAAAAATAATAATAATGATGATAATAAGAATTATAATATAGATACTAATAATGATAAAAATTATAATGATAAAATTGATAATGATAATAATGATAGTAATAAAAAAGTAATAATAACAATATTGATATTAACAATGATAATAATAATAATAATAATAATAATAATAATAATAATAATAATAATAGTAATAATAAATACGATGATAATAATAATAATAAGAATATTGATAATAATAATAATAATAATAATAATAATAATAATAATAATAATAATAATAATAATAATATTAATAATAATAATAATAATAATGATAGTAATAATAATAATAATAATAATAATAATAATAATAATAATAATAATAATAATAATAATAATAATAATAATAATATTAATAATCTTTCTTTTCTTTCACACTATTCGCTATTACCCGAATTAGCAAGTTAGCGTTAAGAACAGACGACTGGGCCTTTGAACGAATATCCTCACCTGGCCACTTCTCTGTTCCTTCTTTTGGAAAAAAAATTAAAAAAAATACATAGGGAAGGATTTCCAGCCCCCCGCTCCCTCCCCTTTTATTCGCCTTCTACTACACGCAGGGAATACGTGGGAAGTATTCATTCTCCCCTATCCCCAGTTGATAATAATAATTTTTTTTTTTTTTTTTTTTTTTTATACCTCGTCCCTGTCTCCCGCGTTTGCGAGGTAGCGATAATAATAATAATAATAATAATAATAATAATAATAATAATAATAATAGTAATAATAATAATTATTTTATTTTTATTTATTATACTTTGTCGCTGTCTCCCGCGTTTGCGAGGCAGCGCAAGGAAACAGACGAAAGAAATGGCCCAACCCCCCCCCCCATACACATATATATACATACGTCCACACACGCAAATATACATACCTACACAGCTTTCCATGGTTTACCCCAGACGCTTCACATGCCCTGCTTCAATCCACTGACAGCACGTCAACCCCGGTATACCACATCGCTCCAATTCACTCTATTCCTTGCCCTCCTTTCACCCTCCTGCATGTTCAGGCCCCGATCACACAAAATCTTTTTCACTCCATCTTTCCACCTCCAATTTGGTCTCCCTCTTCTCCTTGTTCCCTCCACCTCCGACACATATATCCTCTTGGTCAAGCTTTCCTCACTCATCCTCTCCATGTGCCCAAACCACTTCAAAACACCCTCTTCTGCTCTCTCAACCACGCTCTTTTTATTTCCACACATCTCTCTTACCCTTACGTTACTCACTCGATCAAACCACCTCACACCACACATTGTCCTCAAACATCTCATTTCCAGCACATCTATCCTCCTGCGCACAACTCTATCCATAGCCCACGCCTCGCAACCATACAACATTGTTGGAACCACTATTCCTTCAAACATACCCATTTTTCCTTTCCGAGATAATGTTCTCGACTTCCACACATTCTTCAAGGCCCCCAGGATTTTCGCCCCCTCCCCCACCCTATGATCCACTTCCGCTTCCATGGTTCCATCCGCTGCCAGATCCACTCCCAGATATCTAAAACACTTCACTTCCTCCAGTTTTTCTCCATTCAAACTCACCTCCCAATTGACTTGACCCTCAACCCTATTGTACCTAATAACCTTGCTCTTATTCACATTTACTCTTAACTTTCTTCTTCCACACACTTTTCCAAACTCAGTCACCAGCTTCTGCAGTTTCTCACATGAATCAGCCACCAGCGCTGTATCATCATTATTATCATAATAATAATAATAATGATAATAATAATGATAATAATAATAATAATAATAATAATAATAATAATAATAATAATAATAATAATAATAATAATAATAATAAAAATAATAATAATAATAATAATGATAATAATAATGATAATAATAATAATAATAATAATTATAATAATAGCTAACGAAAGTAATAATGATGATTGAAAAATTATAAAAATAGTAATAATGATACTAACACTAATGATAGTAATAATAATAAAAATAGTAATGATAATGATAATGATAATAGTAATAATAATAATAATAATAATAATAATAATAATAATAATAATAATAATAATAATAATAACAATAATATCAATAATAATAACAATAGCAATAATAATAATAATAATAATAATAATAATAATAATAATAATAATAATAATATAATAATAATAATAATGATAATATAATAATAATAATCATAATAATGATAATGATAACGGGAATAATGATGATATCAATAACATTACAATGATAATGATAATAACAACAATACCAATAATAATGACAACAGTAAT
>NW_027264082.1:0-20423 GCF_036320965.1 Panulirus ornatus | reverse complement strand
GGTCTTGTAAACTGGGATCAAGAGTCTGGTTTTGCTAACTTCAGATCTTGTATTTATTTCTGGCCTAATACTGTTGTGGTCACTGTTTGCCTCACCTGCCCTGCAGGAGTTGATCACGTCATTGTCGCTTGCAGAACTTGGTCAAGAATGTTGTTGCTTCTAAATTACCTATCAACCAGCTGGTGTATATCGCGTGTCTTTCGCTCCTGCTCATGTAATAGAGTATATCAGTCTATAATAGGATTATGTCATAATTTCCTTGCTCTTAACATCTGAATTTTATCTCGTTTAGAAATTTGTCATATTTTCTGTGGTTTTACAATTGGTCAATACATGACACCAAACCATAATTATCTATGCGCTTGAAAGTGCAATTATAATGGTTGTTTTATTGTTAAAAGCAAACGATGTTAGTTCATTACGTTTTACACTGGACTGATAGCATTAGTGTTCATTAAGCTAGTTTTACTTTGTGATTTTGTGAACCTTGGAAACCAATTGTCTGGGACTACTTTACGAGGGTCGATCATTAGTGATATGTGTGTGTGCAATGGGATGGACCTGGTCACTGACCCTAGCTGACCCATTTTGCCTCTGCCTGGCAGGGTTGTGTTACCTGCCCCTCCACCACTTGACGTAAGTGAGGAGAGAGAGAGAGAGAGAGAGAGAGAGAGAGAGAGAGAGAGAGAGAGAGAGAGAGAGAGAGAGAGAGAGAGAGAGGTGTAGACAGGCAGACAGACATGACTGCAGAGGAAAATGGAGAAATATACGAGCGAAACGTTTTAGTCTGCCAGATCAGTCAGGCTGGGTTTCATATTTATCTAACGAGGAAATGGTTTGATATGGAAATCACCAAACGTGTGTTCATGTCTATCAAAGCACATGTTGTACCTACAAAGGCAAATTGAAAGATTTCGTTCACGGTTTTTTCATTTCTTTTTTTTTTTAGATTTCGCATGACGGATCTGCAACTTTGTGCTAGAGACTGGAACACTACAGCGACATTTCATTTTCTATTTGTCTAGTCATTACTGCTAAAAGACTAACATTGTCTGCCTGTACATGATAACATCCTGCCATATATGATTGTATCTATCCACCATAAACATCTTCCTTCACGTCCACACAGTCAGAACTTTCCTTTACATAAACCATCCCCATCAACTTGTGTCTCTTACCATCACCCATACAAACATCTGCCCAAAATGTTAGCTCACATTATATGAACAACCACCACTTGTGTCTCTTACCATCACCCATACAAACATCTGCCCAAGATGTTAGCTCACATTACATGAACAACCACCACTTGTGTCTCTTACCATCACCCATACAATCATCTGCCCAAGATGTTAGCTCACATTACATGAACAACCACCACTTGTGTCTCTTACCATCACCCATACAATCATCTGCCCAAGATGTTAGCTCATATTACATGAACAACCACCACTTGTGTCTCTTACCATCACCCATACAAACATCTGCCCAAGATGTTAGCTCACATTACATGAACAACCACCACTTGTGTCTCTTACCATCACCCATACAATCATCTGCCCAAGATGTTAGCTCATATTACATGAACAACCACCACTTGTGTCTCTTACCATCACCCATACAAACATCTGCCCAAAATGTTAGCTCACATTACATGAACAACCACCACTTGTGTCTCTTACCATCACCCATACAAACATCTGCCCAAAATGTTAGCTCACATTACATGAACAACCACCACTTGTGTCTCTTACCATCACCCATACAAACATCTGCCCAAGATGTTAGCTCACATTACATGAACAACCACTACGTCATAATTGCTGCCCAACACAAGCGTTCCTTCACATGTCAGAGTTGACCAGCTCTACGTCCTCCTCACTAGGTCCATCAACCTACTTATCTCACCAGAACAGCGTAGTATGGCTCAGCCACACTCTGGACCTCTCATGATAGCATGTTCAGGATAGTATGGCAGCTACAGCCATACATCACTGGGATATTTATTTCGTTGTAAGTTGAAGATTCCAGGCACGGACAAAAGCCCTCACCAGGGCCAGATCTTATATGAAGTAACGAACAAGAAATGATGGAATAATGAAACACATAAAGAGGAATAGAGAAATAAGATTTCAAAATTTTGAGTACCTAGAGGACTGCATATCATGAAGCGTCAGGTCATATCTGTTAGGACCAGTAAGGGAAGGTAAAGATCAAAAGTACTATGACATGGTTGGAGGGTGGACATTTGTGGTCACTATTGTATTTCTTTAATGACCCGGGCATCAAAACTTTCCTTAGAAACTGTTTATTTCAATCGTTGTTCGATGTGACATATATGTTCCAATGAACTAGTTCCAGTAATTATTCTATTTCTACATTGCTTTATGTTCTAAGTGTAGCAGGATGGAGGAATGCATCACGTACTTCTACTTGTATAGTGATAGTTTATCATCATGTCACGACTTGAAGACTTCAAGTTTGCGCTTGTCTCCATTCTCCTGTGATCCTTTTCATGAGGTCTCCCTCTGGAGGAGGATCTGTCGTCTTTCTTTTCTTCATTTCATATTAGAACTTTACTTTTCTTCCCAACAATGATCACCGTAACCCAGGTTTAGCAAGAGTTCCTCACAGCGAGTATCATTACAGCACCTATACAAAATCCTCACCTTCTGGCATCTACATTTTGCCATGTTCATTATGTGGGGCTTCCAGGACGGAGCGGAGGATACAGTCACGCTCAGCACGTTAATGATATTAGAAGCTTTGGTTTGGTATTCAGTAGCAGGAAATGAAAGAGATTCAGAGGAAGAATAGATAGAAGTTGTGTCTTTGTACTGTTGAATCTAGCCAGGTTACTGGTTCCCCGCTGCAGACTTCTGTTATCATGTAAGGAAGATGGGAGTGAGGAAGGGAGGGAATGTGAGGTGAAGTATGTAGAGTTGAATCATCGGCGTAAGAACAGACAGGTTAGGGGACGTGGAAAGATAATTTAAGAAGAGAAGAAGAAAGGCAAGTCATATAAGACAACTGTGAGGGGAGAGTAAGAGCAAGAATGGAAAGAAAACATGCGTCAGAGAACAGAGAGAAGCAGAAAAGTTAAGAGAAGTAAGTTCAAAAAGCAATGAATTGTGCTACAACTTCTCTGATGGTTTGGAGAAGTCGAGGATCAAGACAAGGGACTCACCAAGATCCGTGAGAGTGGCAGACCAAGGGTGGGTCACACAGGAGAGACCACTGGTGGACCCTGCACAGCGAGAGCCATACTGGAGATGTGAGAGATGTGAATGATATTCCTAGTGTTTAAAGATGTGACACTTGAGGAGACTTTTGACCACTTTAGATACTATAGATATAGGGCAAATGAGAGTTGGGGTGAGAGAGTATCATTAAATTTTAGGGAGAATAAAAAGATGTTCTGGAAGGAGGTAAATAAAGTGCGTAAGACAAGGGAGCAAATGGGAACTTCAGTGAAGGGCGCAAATGGGGAGGTGATAACAAGTAGTGGTGATGTGAGAAGGAGATGGAGTGAGTATTTTGAAGGTTTGTTGAATGTGTTTGATGATAGAGTGGCAGATATAGGGTGTTTTGGTCGAGGTGGTGTGCAAAGTGAGAGGGTTAGGGAAAATGATTTGGTAAACAGAGAAGAGGTAGTGAAAGCTTTGCGGAAGATGAAAGCCGGCAAGGCAGCAGGTTTGGATGGTATTGCAGTGGAATTTATTAAAAAAGGGGGTGACTGTATTATTGACTGGTTAGTAAGGTTATTTAATGTATGTATGACTCATGGTGAGGTGCCTGAGGATTGGCGGAATGCATGCATAGTGCCATTGTACAAAGGCAAAGGGGATAAGAGTGAGTGCTCAAATTACAGAGATCTAAGTTTGTTGAGTATTCCTGGCAAATTATATGGGAGGGTATTGATTGAGAGGGTGAAGGCATGTACAGAGCATCAGATTGGGGAAGAGCAGTGTGGTTTCAGAAGTGGTAGAGGATGTGTGGATCAAGTGTTTGCTTTGAAGAATGTATGTGAGAAATACTTAGAAAAGCAAATGGATTTGTATGTAGCATTTATGGATCTGGAGAAGGCATATGATAGAGTTGATAGAGATGCTCTGTGGAAGGTATTAAGAATATATGGTGTGGGAGGAAAGTTGTTAGAAGCAGTGAAAAGTTTTATCAAGGATGTAAGGCATGTGTACGTGTAGGAAGAGAGGAAAGTGATTGGTTCTCAGTGAATGTAGGTTTGCGGCAGGGGTGTGTGATGTCTCCATGGTTGTTTAATTTGTTTATGGATGGGGTTGTTAGGGAGGTAAATGCAAGAGTTTTGGAAAGAGGGGCAAGTATGAAGCCTGTTGGGGATGAGAGAGCTTGGGAAGTGAGTCAGTTGTTGTTCGCTGATGATACAGCGCTGGTGGCTGATTCATGTGAGAAACTGCAGAAGCTGGTGACTGAGTTTGGTAAAGTGTGTGGAAGAAGAAAGTTAAGAGTAAATGTGAATAAGAGCAAGGTTATTAGGTACAGTAGGGTTGAGGGTCAAGTCAATTGGGAGGTGAGTTTGAATGGAGAAAAACTGGAGGAAGTGAAGTGTTTTAGATATCTGGGAGTGGATCTGGCAGCGGATGGAACCATGGAAGCGGAAGTGGATCATAGGGTGGGGGAGGGGGCGAAAATTCTGGGGGCCTTGAAGAATGTGTGGAAGTCGAGAACATTATCTCGGAAAGCAAAAATGGGTATGTTTGAAGGAATAGTGGTTCCAACAATGTTGTATGGTTGCGAGGCGTGGGCTATGGATAGAGTTGTGCGCAGGAGGATGGATGTGCTGGAAATGAGATGTTTGAGGACAATGTGTGGTGTGAGGTGGTTTGATCGAGTGAGTAACGTAAGGGTAAGAGAGATGTGTGGAAATAAAAAGAGCGTGGTTGAGAGAGCAGAAGAGGGTGTTTTGAAGTGGTTTGGGCACATGGAGAGAATAAGTGAGGAAAGATTGACCAAGAGGATATATGTGTCGGAGGTGGAGGGAACAAGGAGAAGAGGGAGACCAAATTGGAGGTGGAAAGATGGAGTGAAAAAGATTTTGTGTGATCGGGGCCTGAACATGCAGGAGGGTGAAAGGAGGGCAAGGAATAGAGTGAATTGGAGCGATGTGGTATACCGGGGTTGACGTGCTGTCAGTGGGTTGAATCAAGGCATGTGAAGCGTCTGGGGTAAACCATGGAAAGCTGTGTAGGTATGTATATTTGCGTGTGTGGACGTGTGTATATGCGTGTGTATGGGGGGGGGGGGGCCATTTCTTTCGTCTGTTTCCTTGCGCTACCTCGCAAACGCGGGAGACAGCGACAAAGTATAAAAAAAAAAAAAAAAATGTGAGAGGATTAGATAGATAGCTAGAAGAGTTAGAACGGTCTCCTCTCTTGATGATGGGATGCAAGGAATAGGTCCAAGAAAAAAGGGAAATTTTAGATTTTTTGACAAAGACAAAATAAGCGAGGAAGAAGAAGAGTTCGACCAGAGGCACATTTCCTTAGTACTGGAGGAGGTATACCATCTGGTCCACTTGGCTTATGTACTTGTAGCTTTCTTATCGTACTAACAGTAATGATGATGACGATGATTATAGTGAGAACAGTAATCATAATGCTGATAACTCTGCACATTTCCCCACTGCCTGAAAAACCAGCCTCTCTCACGATCTCTTCCTTCCAACCACACCAACTATCTTCACCACATTGTATTTCCAACACGTTATATCACCACACCACATCTCCACCAGGTCACATCTCCATCACACCACAACTCCACCAGGTCACATCTCCATCACACCACATCTCCGCCAGGTCACATCTCCATCACACCACATCTCCACCAGGCCACAAGTACCCTCAGCTGCCACACTACCTGTAGGTCTCCTCCTCCCAGTCAACAACAGACACTAAGACGCCAGATGTTCCACCCAAACCATCAGCCAACCTCTCAAGTTTGTTACAAAGTTGGTCATGAGTCAACAACTGGCCGACAACCTGGGACTGTATGTATGCTGAGCACCGTCGTGAGCTTCGACTGAAACTGTGTCGACACACGAAGGCTTGTGATCTATATCTGAGCGACCCCACTCTGGAATCTCATAGTTTCATGGGATCATTTGAGATATGCACTACATTCCCTGACTTCCAGATATATGATAAGGTCTAATGGCGGCGGCTCTTGCAGGTGTTTCCTCTTACGTTTCTCATCTGCTTCTCAGCTGGTGTTTACTTGCTTGTGTTTACCAGGTTTTGTTCTGTTGTTTGTCTGATTCCAAGACGCTTAGTTCTCTGTAAGGTTTTGGAGTGATAGTTTACCAGCATATGTGTGTCGGCTTGTTTACTTATGCAGAACGAACCTGTGTGTGGATGACTCATATTCATCGTCCAATATTTTCATTAAAAGAGTGTGTGTCTGTCAGACTACTGGGTCCTGAAGATGGCTCACTCATCACACTATGATGGCTGCGTCCCTGCTGTAATGGACCCATGGTGGAGATCCCATTATGTTCCAGTCATGTGTTTCTGTGGTCGGTGTTCACTACACTCAGCTCCCCGCTGGTCTTATTCCCCAGAGACTGACTCATCATCAGCAAATCTATGCATGGAACTTTGTATTATTTACGCCTGAACTGTCGCGAGATAATTACTGAACGATTTGAATACAATGACGAATTATCTATCTCAGCGATTACAAAGCTTTATAGCAGAACTGTCATTAGTAGTTATTGTTATGTATGAAGGACAAACATATCTCCTTAAGATAGATCATTCTTTTGTTTATTCGTTTCTTGTATGATGGATTATATCCCTCACGACACAGGATGGTGGTAACAGTACGTCTTGCCACACTGTTCATGCCGTGAGAGTTGATCATTCTCAACTCACTACAGTATATACTGAAATAGTTTCCTTACAAGAATAGACTTTGGTGTTATATCCCTGGGGCGTCATCACCTCGGCCAGTATTCTTAGCTTTGGTCGTGATCATATTTCACACTGGAAGGATCAAGTTTACATCAGGTGGAATGGTAAGCCAGGTGTTGGAAAATGGTTCAGGTTACCATGATGTTACTGATCCCAGACTGAGGTACTGCTTTATTGTGGCTCACAACCTGTAGGAAGGTTTGTACATTATGTGTGGATGGTCAGTCATGTCACTTGATAACACTTACAAGGTAACAATTCTGTTTTAAGTGAAAAGCTCTATGTTTTGCAATCTAATATTCAAATTTTGCAATTATTTGCTATAAATGAGAAGTTAACCCTTGTACTGGAATTTTTTCAACCCATATCTTGATTTTCCTTATATATGTTTTTAAGATATGATTCGCCTCTGGACAATATCTATAGAATATTTCTGTTTGCGATACTTCAAGTTACTGATGAACTCGCAAGTCTTTACAATCCCTGTGTACAGATCATGAATGTTGCGTTCTAGACACACATCGGACATAAGATTTCCCGCTACATAGGATATGACAGGAAGTGTCAGGATATAACATGGTCATCTAGACAGCTGTCATAGTACACCAGAGCCATCTGGACGTCATACCAACGAGAGACGGTCTTCTTCACACAGTATAAACAAGACCTCTGAGGTTTATCACAGACAGACGCAGATAAGAACACTAAGAACTCATCAATATATTAGGAATAAAACAGACAACCCAAACATAACGACAGTCACGTAATGCAGGTCTGTTGTCCACCGGGGCATCACTGTTGTGCTTTAAATCAATTTGTTTATCCAGTAAATAAAGCTGACGAAATGAAACACAATATCTTTAATTCTCTTTATCTGCTTCTCTATCTATTTATCTATTTTTGTAGAATGGATCGGGAAGCTGGTGTTGTCACATAGTGTAAAGTATCTCTCGTCCATAAAGCTTCATACGTTAAGTATCTGTGCTATAAATATTGAATGTATATCATTACTGGAGTTCAACATTGAGGAGATTATGTGATCCAGTTTATATTGGTGATGTGTGATGGTTTAGATAAGGTACAGTAAAGCCAGATACCTTGGTCAAGATGTATATCATTACTGGAGTTCATCATTCAGGAGATTATGTGATCCAGTTTATATTGGTGATGTGTGATGGTTTAGATAAGGTACAGTAAAGCCAGATACCTTGGTCAAGATGTATATCATTACTGGAGTTCATCATTGAGGAGATTATGTGATCCAGTTTATATTGGTGATGTGTGATGGTTTAGATAAGGTACAGTAAAGCCAGATACCTTGGTCAAGATGATATAACTGGTATTCCCCAACAATGATTGGCTCTGTGTACAGTTCCTTGTGTTGGACTTACAGAGGCTGGCAGGGCCAGGTGGATGGTTCATAAGGTCGACCCTCACTCACTCATATTCTGATGTGTTATTCTTCCCAGGAATCATACAATGGTGGGGTTACCACAGGTCATGACCTTCCCAGGAATCATACAATGGTGGGGGTTACCACAGGTCATGACCTTCCCAGGAATCATACAATGGTGGGGGTTACCACAGGTCATGACCTTCCCAGGAATCATACAATGGTGGGGGTTACCACAGGTCATGACCTTCCCAGGAATCATACAATGGTGGGGGTTACCACAGGTCATGACCTTCCCAGGAATCATACAATGGTGGGGGTTACCACAGGTCATGACCTTCCCAGGAATCATACAATGGTGGGGTTACCACAGGTCATGACCTTCCCAGGAATCATACAATGGTGGGGTTACCACAGGTCATGACCTTCCCAGGAATCATACAATGGTGGGGGTTACCACAGGTCATGACCTTCCCAGGAATCATACAATGGTGGGGGTTACCACAGGTCATGACCTTCGCCAGTCATTATGGCCACAGCACAGAATATGTCCTGGTCCAGAAGACGCCAGGTTTAACTTGGGTACACACACGGTCCTTGTTGATGATCGCTACTGTCTTCACCAACCAGTCAGTCAGTATCTGTACTGAATATGTGCAACACAGGTTATACAGCTATGTGATTAATTTCTGATTTCAATTCTCTCGCAAAGAGACACTTCTGATAGGTAAAATCTTTGTGATACGAGTTATATATAATATTTTGTTTTCTTTTGTAGAGAAGTAATCTTAACTGCACTAGTTAGATAATAACCCACAATTTGCCTCCGCTACAAACGTGTGTAATCTTGAACTTTAGAATTATGGTGACAATAAAGGAAACAGAAAAGGAAACTCCTCACTAAAGCCATGACCAAACTCATGATCAAGACTACGAATATCTGCAAATTGTGTGGGAACATTGGTATGCATTACCAGGAAATAGTCCAGGCAAGAATCTGCAACCCAAATGATCCTTGGTCTTCACTTTACCCTGACCCTCAGGCGTCCAAGCAAAGTTAGAACAACGACATTGAGGACAGAACTGTGCAGGATCTCACCTTGTAATACACTCTGGAAGCAGAAACAGAGAATAAAGAAAATGGAATATTTATGCCCTATACTCGAGGCTCTGACAATACTTGGAGAAGTGCTCTATGTACCTGAGCCTCGCCCTGTTGTCCGGCCCATGCCCACATGGCGCACAAGTAAGTGAGTTCTGAGATAATGTTGTCTGCTGCCTAAAGCTACTGTGTAACCTACAGTTGGTCATCCTGTCAACATACCTATGAGGCTCCTATTGTCTGCTGCTCAGGATTCCTCCACGTCCTACTGTTAAACCTTGTGTCAGCCTGATGATATTGGTGCTGTAGTTAGCGGGCTTGTCATCTTATGGAGGAGAGAACGTTACTGCCTCTCTCTGCTCCCTGGATACCCTGGTATATCAGAATGCAGCCATCCAGGCTACTGGTGAGGAGGCTGACCATCAGATCTGACCGGAGGAGCAACACATGTAGTCCTGCCGTCACGTCTCTACTTAATAAGAAAGTCAGCCTCTGTCGCTGCCTGTTGTCTCTTACTGTCTACCATGTAATTTACCAATATCATGTTTACAAGTTGACACTGATATTTGTGAGATATATTGATGTTTGTGATGTAAACTTACAATATGATGTTTATAAGTTTACACTGATATTTGTGAGATATATTGATGTTTCTGATGTAAACTTACAATATCATGCTTATAAGTTGACACTGATATTTGTGAGATATACTGATATTTGTGATGTAAACTTACAATATCATGTTTATAAGTTTACATTGATGTCTGTGAGATATATTGATGTTTGTGATGTAAACTTACAATATCATGTTTATAAGTTGACACTGATATTTGTGAGATATATTGATGTTTGTAATGTAAACTTACAATATCAAGTTTATAAGTTGACACTAATGTTTGTGAGATATATTGATGTTTGTGATGTAAACTTACAATATCATGTTTATAAGTTTACATTGATATTTGTGAGATATATTGATGTTTGTGATGTAAACTTACAATATCATGTTTATAAGTTGACACTGATATTTGTGAGATATATTGATGTTTGTGATGTAAATTTACAATAACGTTTGCTAGACATACTCACACTGGTGTATATGAGACGTGCTCATACCGAGGCTTGTGAGATGTACTGAGATTCCATGGACAAGAACCAAGTTAGATATCCAGTGAGAACAGTATATAACGTCAGCTGTTGCTTTATATCATAATTAGTGTGAATGTACACATCATTAGTATTCATGATATATATTTTGAGTTTCATTCTGTTCCTGGTGCTTGGCGTAAAAGCTGGAAATATTTCAGAAGTGGTAGAGGATGTGTGGATCAGGTGTTTGCTTTGAAGAATGTATGTGAGAAATACTTAGAAAAGCAAATGGATTTGTATGTAGCATTTATGGATCTGGAGAAGGCATATGATAGAGTTGATAGAGATGCTCTGTGGAAGGTATTAAGAATATATGGTGTGGGAGGCAAGTTGTTAGAAGCAGTGAAAAGTTTTTATCGAGGATGTAAGGCATGTGTACGTGTAGGAAGAGAGGAAAGTGATTGGTTCTCAGTGAATGTAGGTTTGCGGCAGGGGTGTGTGATGTCTCCATGGTTGTTTAATTTGTTTATGGATGGGGTTGTTAGGGAGGTAAATGCAAGAGTCCTGGAAAGAGGGGCAAGTATGAAGTCTGTTGGGGATGAGAGAGCTTGGGAAGTGAGTCAGTTGTTGTTCGCTGATGATACAGCGCTGGTGGCTGATTCATGTGAGAAACTGCAGAAGCTGGTGACTGAGTTTGGTAAAGTGTGTGGAAGAAGAAAGTTAAGAGTAAATGTGAATAAGAGCAAGGTTATTAGGTACAGTAGGGTTGAGGGTCAAGTCAATTGGGAGGTGAGTTTGAATGGAGAAAAACTGGAGGAAGTAAAGTGTTTTAGATATCTGGGAGTGGATCTGGCAGCGGATGGAACCATGGAAGCGGAAGTGGATCATAGGGTGGGGGAGGGGGCGAAAATTTTGGGAGCCTTGAAAAATGTGTGGAAGTCGAGAACATTATCTCGGAAAGCAAAAATGGGTATGTTTGAAGGAATAGTGGTTCCAACAATGTTGTATGGTTGCGAGGCGTGGACTATGGATAGAGGTGTGCGCAGGAGGATGGATGTGCTGGAAATGAGATGTTTGAGGACAATGTGTGGTGTGAGGTGGTTTGATCGAGTAAGTAACGTAAGGGTAAGAGAGATGTGTGGAAATAAAAAGAGCGTGGTTGAGAGAGCAGAAGAGGGTGTTTTGAAATGGTTTGGGCACATGGAGAGAATGAGTGAGGAAAGATTGACCAAGAGGATATATGTGTCGGAGGTGGAGGGAACGAGGAGAAGAGGGAGACCAAATTGGAGGTGGAAAGATGGAATGAAAAAGATTTTGTGTGATCGGGGCCTGAACATGCAGGAGGGTGTAAGGAGAGCAAGGAATAGAGTGAATTGGAGCGATGTGGTATACAGGGGTTGACGTGCTGTCAGTGGAGTGAATCAAGGCATGTGAAGCGTCTGGGGTAAACCATGGAAAGCTGTGTAGGTATGTATATTTGCGTGTGTGGACGTGTGTATGTACATGTGTATGGGGGGGGGGGTTGGGCCATTTCTTTCGTCTGTTTCCTTGCGCTACCTCGCAAACGCGGGAGACAGCGACAAAGTATAAGAAAAAAAAAAAAAAAAAAAAAATGACCACTACACGCACCAAAAATTGAAAACATCCAACTTAACTTTGTTTGGCCAAAGAATATCCCAAAATCGATTTTCCCTCACCTCAACACTCACCTGGGGTTCAAGGCCAATTTCAACAGAATTTACATAGAAATTAGTTTTTCATTTGCCTGCCACACGTCACTTCATGAATCATTTGGCCTGACGCCTGTAACACTGGCTTGGTGCTGCAAAATTGGTCGGTGGATTTTCGCATTATCTGAATCTACTGTTGAAATACCCATTAGACTTATACATTATTGGCCTTAGACTGAAAATAATGAGATATCGATTTAGGAAGTGAGGCTGCACATCACAATAGATCTCCAAACATATTCACATGAATTACATGCAGTGGAATTCTGTACCAGATCCTACACATTTGTGAAGGGAAGACACATGTACATAACCATAATCGTTCATAGTGCAGGATGTTATGCTCACATGTTGTTAGGGTAGAGGCAGTTGTTGTTAGTACAGGATGATATGTCTAGCCTTTCATCAGGGGTTTAGGGTCATATCCCATACTACCACCGGAGGTGTTGAACGTACATACATCTGGATCAACACAATAGGTGGTTAAATACTGCCTCATTGACCAGCTCTGGTCAGAGAGCCACAGAGAGCAAGATAGTAGGCTCTGAGGGCTGGGAGCTAGTCTGGCTGCTGTGAAAGTGTACTCCACTTGGACCAGATAAACTTCTTTTATAAATACACCGTAAAGAAACGCCTACGAGTTTATGTCTTCACTCAGTTAACATAAAGGAGATCATATCGCTCGAAATGCTGATTCCAGAGTACATATTGACGTTACCTTGTAGTAAGGGACGGCTTGTAACAGTGGTAACACACACCAATCACTTCATGCCATATCTGTACCAACCAAGAACTACTTGACCCTATAATCACGCCAACCATTATACTCCATATGTATGCCAACCAAGACGCCATAACTACACCAAGCACCTGACGCCATAAACATATTAACCAAGCTGACGCCTTACAAGGTCTGGTAGAGGCTGGACGTGTCTGTGGGGAGAGTGAATGGATTCTATCAGCAAAGTCCTGTAAACTAGGATTCACTGAGCCAGTATCAGAGTGGAACGGTAACAACACTAGAGGAAAATATTTCCAACTTTGCACATGTCACATGAACACAGACTGTTGAAGTGGGCCAGGCATACGTTGGTTATTTACCAAAGCATTTGAGTCATATGTAAAGCTCGGGAGAGAATTCAAACACTGTTAAAAGACAACAAAAGAAAGGTCTTGAGAACACATTTCATAGCATTATGATATACATTGAACCCAGATATCCAGATGTCCAGAACCAATTCACGAGGTGTGTCCACATTTGTTTCAGATGACGGTTGTGCGTTCCTCTATATTGTGGTGTCATCAGTCCACATGCAGCAGGCAGGAGGTGTTGAGGACCATCCTATTGTGTCCAGACAATAAGCGTCATGTGAGAGGCAGCCAGAGGAAGACCGTGACACACTCAGTTTCCACCGCTCGAAGACATTGTATACAAGCAACTTCCCAGCTGCCGAAGCTGAAGGCCAGGAAGGAGATAAGAGCGGCTCCAAATACAGTCAGGCTGGATCTGACAGGTACACTATCTGGCCTGTTGTTGTGGGTCAGGAGGAACCCTGCTGCTACACACGTCAGGAATGACAGGTACACTATCTGGCCTGTTATAATGTTGTGGGTCAGGAGGAACCCTGCTGCTGTATATCCGACATGAAGAGAAGACTTAATTACACTCACGTGGTATACATATTTGAAGAGTTCAAACGACTGATTAATTCATTAATATCTACTTTACAGGATCAAATGCCTTTATCATTTCAGCGTTCTCTAGTCCAGTATCATCAGCAGCATTTAAAATATGAATTGATTAGATCTTTTGAAAGTCTATCGCTTAAAAAAAGATTACAGAACATTAGCGAAACAGAAGGCAACCTACCGTTGCTCATGGTTCCCTAGTTAGTCACACCGGAATTTCTCTAATGTCAGTTGGAAGACAGCGTAGCCGTAGTTGGCAGTGGTGCCACTAGAGGGGGTATAAAGTCTCATCCTCTGACTGGGTGACGCCTGTTGTAAGGTGTTTACTTGGACAACTGTTATAATCTTGTGACTGTTATACGAGACGTTCTCTTACCTGGCAAGTCATAGGCTGCCACACTATCACAAGACCAGATGTAAGTCGCTCCTTATGACAACAACCTTCCTGCCTCCCATGTTCTTTATCCTTCTAAGTTCATTCAAACTACATACATTATTATGCGAATTATAAACAGCATACTTATGAAGTCACTATGGTCGTCATCAGCAAGGAATTACGTGCGTAAATCACCCAGTCTGCATATTCACTGTCAGGTACTTAAAATCAAAATGTCATTTACTGCTCTGAGTGGGCATGTTGAGTACCACTGTCTTACCCCGTGACCTGTCGAGGTAGGTGAATAATGGTTGACACATTCACACAATAGTGCAATATGCTGAATACTATTCATCATTAGGAAGTGGAGGACCAGCAAATAGTCATGGGCCATAACGTTTTCAAGTGAACATTTACCAGATCATGAATGATGATTGTGGACTTGTGAAAACTTTTTTCTCCTTAGGAAGTTGTAGAGGATAGAGGAACAGTCTGATGTTATCATGTGATGCAAGACGCATGAGACGAAGGACTATCATGTTCTCATCATGTGGTACCATACAGGTCAGGTGGAGCAACATTCTGTCATATGGCACAACATACGTGAAGAGGAGGAACATGTTATCACGAGGTACCGCAACATAACTTATGTGCAGTAACATGTTATCATATGGTACAACATACACGATGAGAAACAACTTACAAGTTGTTATCATGAAGAACAACAACATAGGTCACGTGGAGTGATATGTTGTCATACGGTACAGCATACATGATGAGGAGAAACAACATGTTATCATGAGGCCGCACAGCATAGGCTACATGGAAGTACCATGTTGTCATAAAGAACAATATGCATGAAGAGAAACAACATGTTGTTACCATGAGGCACCACAACATAGGTTGAGTAAACAGCTTGAGACTGAATTATAAAAGAGCGTAGGGCTTCAACCGTATACACACAGGCCAGACTGGAAGCTATATAGATAACTTATTCATGAAGGTAAATATTAAGGTGGACCGGTGGAGTGAAGCTGTGAGACTGAGGGGAACTGTGACATGTTTATCATGTACAGTAGCAGGTCCGTCTGGTGATGACAGAATGGCTGCCATATGAGCTCTTCCACCACACCACAGGCCAGCCAACGTGGCCAGTCACGTTGGATCTACACGTTCACTCCCGTTAATGCCACCAGCAGTAAACACGGCTTTTGTGCTGGACTTCATTCATAGCAATGATCAATACGGTTTTGTTTTGATGATTAATGAATCCTTTAAAGATGAAATAGATAGACAGATTTTTTTCTAACTTATCTAAAGCTTTTCAGAGGTTATCTTGGCTGGGATGGGGTCCTACATTCCATCTTCTATATCCTTTCCTCCTCAATCGTGGTTTGATCGCTCCTTCTCTGATGGCTGTCGCATCAGTGACGGTGTGTACCTGACCATGGAATTCTTCCTTTCCCCTGAAACCCACGATGCTTTCATGTCTGCTTGGTATCATCACAAAGCTGTTCTTCACAGAGCCAAGCGCACTTTTGTAGAGAAAAGTGTGTTGACTTCTTCTACTGACGAATCTTTTTGGTCCTTAATGAAAAGTGTCGCCATCAACTTCTGTAATCAGTATCATTAACATAAACCTGTCTGCGTCATTTAAACATATGTTGCTCTATTTTTCAGATTGATGGATTTGTATAATACTGCAGCTATTTATATTAATATATTCATTTTATAATTCATTTGTACACCAACGGTTAATTACCGTTTGGTCATTGAATACGAGTAAACGTTATGAAAATGTATGACAAGTTATTTCGCTATGGAAATGATGTCCATCCTTCATATGCATCAACAGCTTAATCAAATCCTGTTTGACTGCATCGACTTTATCTAGAAAGATATGTGGATTGTGTGTCTCACTTACGCCCATAACTTTCATGAGATGTCTCTAGCTTGAGGTGTTCCCACGGCCCAACCTGACACACGATAGCCCACAGGTCTTTCCCTGGGGTCTACGTCACACCGATATACTTGGACAAGCAGCACCACTGCTCTTGGGTTAAAGGGAAGCCAGTCCTTAAGTGCCTGTTTGGGTTGGTATCAGTCGAACTCCAATCTAATGAGCTTTGCTTGTGGGATCACCATGGCTGGCACTGTTGGCAGTAGCACGTCCTCCATCATTTCAACATATTTCATTACTGTGAATCTTTCTTTCAGAGTCAAATGAGCTCACCCGGCTCTTACGCCCACATCCATCCTCACAAAACAGGTGCTGCCTCTCCCGCTGGTGGCTCTCTGTTGACTGTGATCCTCGCTAAAGCGTATGTTCAGGATCCTCCAGCACTGTCGTGTCTCAGCCGCCACAGATGTGAAACTTTCCTCCTCCGTGAACACCATCATTCCCCAACACCTGGGGTCCAGGCTGAGGTGCTGCACGCCAACTCCAGACGAGATTCCTTATGCACCTGTTGAGCCGAACTTTTCCTGCCTGGATGCAGCAGTGTGTGTGTGTGTGTGTGTGTGTGTGTTGTGTGTGTGTGTTGGTGGAGGCGTCGTCTGGTGGTTCGTGGATACCAAGGTTGACGCAGGTGTCGTGTTCATCATCACAGCAGAGGTCAGTGGGCGTTGTTATATTACCTCCATAATCCTCCTTGATCGTCCTCACACGTGGTCTGCCACAAGTCTCCAGACTTGCCACAGTTTGTCATCCACAATCCACTTCTGGACGGTCGCCTGGCGGACTCCTGTGCCACGAGCGATTTCCCTCCCTGGTAGACCGGCCTCCCACATCCCCCACCATCAACAAGCAGCCTGGCAGCGTTGATGCCTCGTACTGCCACACCTGGTAATTCACTTGAGTTTCTCTCAGTACGGTGTGTGTTGAATACGTGTTGAGATATTAATCATATATATCACAGTGGACTGTATATCACTAACAATCATGTTAGTAATTACACACACACACACACACACATACACACACACACGCACAAACACACACACACACACACACACACACACACACACACACAGACACACACACACACATGCAGCTATAGTTTGCCAGTTGTAGTAATTCTGTTCTTGATTATTCACTGTTGGCTCAAATGTTACACACGTTTAGATATTAAGGTTCACATTCATATGGAATTATAACCAATATTGTTATACTCTGTTGTATCTCCATTAGCACACACGCCCACAGACATTTACATTCACACACAAACATCAAAACCTGCTCAGAGAAGCGCGCCATGTCTGTAAACAGCACAGCTCGTTTATTAAGCTTCAGGCTTAAAAGCTCTTTGATTCAAAGTCCATACGCCTCCAGGTCTGTCTCTGCCAGCTTTGGTATTTGATTGTACGTATATACAAAGTTGAGAGACGGGGCAACACCAGTTTATAACTCTCTCGCCGTAACATATGAAGAGCAATGACATATAACTACACACACACACACACACACACACACACACACACACACACACACACACACACACACACACACACACACACACTCACGCACATACATACATTTCAGCTTACACACAAATCATAAACTCTACAGTTGGCTGAATAATCCTTCAAATATATTTCTGGTCATAAAACTAAGTCGGGTGTATAAAAACACGTAATTTCTGGAACAAAAGCACAATGTGCCAATAGATATGACACAGCCAGTCATCCAGGATATTATCGTGGACGATGTTTGGTCAACATTTTGTGTACATCAGCAGGTTAATTGGTGGTGAGGTGAGGCTACTGGTGCAGTGGACACACACAAGTTATAGCAGGGATGTCATATACACACTTAGGCCTGGCTGTCTGCTGTAGCTTGACTGTTCTGACCTGTGTGTGTTGTTAACAGTTAGGTGATCTCTCTCTCTCTCTCTCTCTCTCTCTCTCTCTCTCTCTCTCTCTCTCTCTCTCTCTCTCTCTCTCTCTCTCTCTCTCTCTCTCTCTCTCTCTCTCTCTCTCTCTGATGCCTTACAAACGTCTTTGAATATCATCATACATCACTCCCATGGTTAGTGTTACCTTGATAACTTCACTGTGATTACACCAGTGTTTCCTGGCTCAGTGTCTGCGTGACTACACCAGTGATCCCTGGCTCACTGTCTGCACGGTAACACTTGTGTTCCCTGGCTTGTTGTGGACGCTCAACTACTTAAGTATTCAGGGAGATGTTTAACCTCAGGTATGACTACTGGGACGCTCAACCCCTAGTACGTGTGATACAGGAGACATGATCACATCACAGTGTCTCCATGATCAGTGTTCCCTAACTAGGGTTTCATCTGTGGCCTACTGATCACACCTGCATCATGTGGCCCTGTGTTATGGTGATTATATTGTGTATCTCATCTTCGTTGGCTCCAGGCAACACCAGTCTTCCCTGTATACACTGTCTCCAGAATTTGATATTTTCCCCAGGACTGACGTCCCCATGATTGCGTGAACGTTCCAACTTGTGTCCTCATTACTCGATTAAACTTCTCTGGCTCAGCGCCCCCATGATTACACTGCGGTGTTCTCTTTGAGTTTTACTCAAATTTCCCAGGACAGTATACGCGTTCTTCTGTCACCATGACGCTGGTGGACAGATCGCAGTAAAGTAAACAAACGGATAATTTTGTTTCTTGTTTCACAATACTGGGGATAATTATCAAATAATCTTGTAAGAGAAATTTTAGACGCTTAACCTGCCCATTTGGGAGTCTACCTACTTAATAACTAACATATTTCTGCAGGTAATTAAGATTTGTTATTAGCAGTGTGCTACAATGTTTGAACAGAGGAATGTAAACAAAGAGCTAATTAAGATTTTTGTTTAACGTTGTTTGCGCCACATGTTCGAAATGAACAAGAAAAAGAAAATTAAATGCATCAGTCAGAAGCTTTCCTCTGGTCAGTACTGCCAGGTCTGGCACACACCAAACATCTCCCCAAGCGGACGGAACCGTTAATTACATGACATGTTATGTGGCAGATGATCACATTTGTGTTGAGTCTGTGAGATCTGTTTATCTTGTCTGATCTGGGGAGACTGCAGAGATAGTCGACCACCAGTGCAGCAAAGAGTGAAATGATATGGACTTCTTTTACAGTTCATTTTAATTTTGCTTTATCTTGACAAATATTGCACGCAAGACTTGTGTTCCTTTATTTCATTTCAAAATTCAATGTTAAACTACAACGATATATGTATTTCAATGTCTAAAAGAGGAAACAGAAGGAGTCAGGCGGGGAGTGCTACTCCTCCTTGAAGGCTCAGGCTGGTATGTCTGAATGTGTGTGGACGTAACCAAGATGAGAAGAAAGGAGAGATAGGTAGTATGTTTGAGGAAAGACACTTGGATGCTCTGGCTCTGAGTGAAACGAAGCTCAAGGGTAAAGGGGAAGAATGGTTTGGAAAAGTCTTGGGAGTAAAGTCAGGGGTTGGTGAGAGGGCAAGAGCTATGGAAAAAGTAGCACTACTGCTGAAACATTTGTTGTGGGAGTGTGTGATGTGGGTAAAGCTGAAAGTGGATGGAGAGAGATGGGTGATTATTGGTGCATATGCACCTGGTCATGAGAAGAAAGATCATGAGAGGTAACTGTTCTGGGAGCAGCTTAGTGAGTATGTCAGCAGCTTTGGTGCACGAGACCTGGTATTAGTGATGGGTGATCAAAATGTGAAGGTAAATAATGTGGCAGTTGAGGGTATAATTGATGTATATGGGGTGTTCAGTGTTGTAAATGGAAATGGTGAAGAGCTTGTGGATTTGTGTGCTGAAAAAAGACTGGTGATTGGGAATACCTGGTTTAAAAAGAAAGACTATACTTAAGTATACGTAAGCGAGTAGGAGAGATGGTAAAAAGGCATTATCAGATCACGTGTTAATTGATAGGTGTGTAAAATAGACTTTTGGATGTCAATGTACTGAGAGGGGCAGCTAGTGGGATGTCTGATCACTATCTTGTGGAGGCGAAGGTAAAGATTTGTAGAGGTTTTCAGAAAAAAGAGAATTTCGGGGAGAAGAGAGTGGTGAGAGTAGGTAAGCTTGAAAAGGAGACTTGTATGAGGTGTCAGGAGAGATTGAGTGTGGAATGGCAA
>NW_027264080.1:0-17048 GCF_036320965.1 Panulirus ornatus | reverse complement strand
TCTGGGGTAAACCATGGAAAGCTGTGTAGGTATGTATATTTGTGTGTGTCGACGTACGTATATACATGTGTATGGGAGGGGGGGTTGAGCCACTTCTTTCGTCTGTTTCCTTGCGCTACCTCGCAAACGCGGGAGACAGCGACAAAGTATAATAAAAAAAAAAAAATATATATACATATTTATATATATAATGGGAACTTCAGTGAAGGGGGCAAATGGGGAAGTGATAACAAGTAGTGGTGATGTGAGAAGGAGATGGAGTGAGTATTTTGATGGTTTGTTGAATGTGTTTGATGATAGAGTGGCAGATGTGGGGTGTCTTGGTCGAGGTGGTGTGCAAAGTGAGAGGGTTAGGGAAAATGATTTGGTAAATAGAGAAGAGGTAGTAAAAACTTTACGGAAGATGAAAGCCGGCAAAGCAACAGGTTTGGATGGCATTGCAGTGGAATTTATTAAAAAAGGGGGTGACTGTATTGTTGACTGGTTGGTGAGGTTATTTAATGTATGTATGATTCATGGTGAGGTGCCTGAGGATTTGCGGAATTCTTGCATAGTGCCATTGTACAAAGTCAAAGGGGATAACAGTGAGTGCTCAAATTACAGAGGTATAAGTTTGTTGAGTATTCCTGGTAAATTATATGGTAGGGTATTGATTGAAGGGTGAAGGCATGTACAGAGCATCAGATTGGGTAAGAGCAGTGTTGTTTCAGAAGTGGTAGAGGACGTGTGGATCAGGTGTTTGCTTTGAAGAATGTATGCGAGAAATACTTAAAAAAACAAATGGATTTGTATGTAGCATTAATGGATCTGGAGAAGGCATATGATAGAGTTGATAGAGATGCTCTGTGGAAAGTATTAAGAATATATGGTGTGGGAGGTAAGTTGTTAGAAGCAGTGAAAAGTTTTTATCGAGGATGTAAGGCGTGTGTACGTGTAGGAAGAGAGGAAAGTGGCTGGTTCTCAGTGAATGTAGGTTTGCGGCAGGGGTGTGTGATGTCTTCATTGTTGTTTAATTTGTTTATGGATGGGGTTGTTAGGGAGGTGAAGCAAGAGTTTTGGAAAGAGGGGAAAGTATGAAGTCTGTTGTGGATGAGAGAGCTTGGGAAGTGAGTCAGTTGTTGTTCGCTGATGATACAGCGCTGGTGGCTGATTCATGTAAGAAACTACAGAAGCTGGTGAGTCAGTTCGGTAAAGTGTGTGAAAGAAGAATTTAAGAGTAAATGTGAATAAGAGCAAGGTTATTAGGTACAGTAGGGTTGAGGGTCAAGTCAATTGGGAGGTAAGTTTGAATGGAGAAAAGCTGGAGGAAGTGAAGTGTTTTAGATATCTGGGAGTGGATCTGGCAGCGGATGGAACCATGGAAGCGGAAGTGAATCATAGGGTGGGGGAGGGGGCGAAAATTCTGGGAGCCTTAAAGAATGTTTGGAAGTCGAGAACATTATCTCGGAAAGCAAAAATGGGTATGTTTGAAGGAATAGCGGTTCCAACAATGTTGTATGGTTGCGAGGCGTGGGCTATGGATACAGTTGTGCGCAGGAGGGTGGATGTACTGGAAATGAGATGTTTGAGGACAATATGTGGTGTGAGGTGGTTTGATCGAGTAAGTAATGTAAGGGTGAGAGATATGTGTGGAAATAAAAAGAGTGTGGTTGAGAGAGCAGAAGAGGGTGTTTTGAAATGATTTGGTCACATGGAGAGAATGAGTGAGGGAAGATTGACTAAGAGGATATATGTGTCGGAGGTGAGGGAACGAGGAGGAGTGGAAGACCAAATTGGAGGTGGAAAGATGGAGTGAAAAAGACTTAGAGTTATCGGGGCCTGAACATGCAGGAGGGTGAAAGGAGTGAAAGGAATAGAGTGAATTGGAAAGATGTGGTATACCGGGGTCGACGTGCTGTCAATGGATTGAAGCAGGGCATGTGAAGCGTCTGGGGTAAACTATGCAAAGTGTGTGGGGCCTGGATGTGGAAAGGGAGTTGTGGTTTCGGTCCATCATTACATGACAGCTAGAGACTGAGTGTGAACGAATGGGGCCTTTGGTGTTTTTCCTAGCGCTACCTCGCACACATGAAGGGGGAGGGTTTTTTTTATTCCATGTGTGGTGAGGTGACGTTGGGAACAAATACTGGCAGACTGTATGACTTATGTACATGTGTATATATGTATATGTCTGTGTGTGTATATATATATATATGTACACTGAGATGTATAAATATGTATATTGTGCTTGTGTGGACATGTATGTGTATACATGTGTATGTGGGCGGGTTGGGCCATTCTTTCGTCTGTTTCCTTTCGCTACCTTGCAAATGCGGGAGACAGCGATAAAGCAAAAATAATTATATATATATATATATATATATATATATATATATATATATATATATATATATATATATATATATATATATATATATATATATATATATATATATATATATATATATATATATATATATATATATATATATATATTCCTATAAGTCCACGGGGAAATTGAAACACGAAAAGGTCCCAAGTGCAATTTCGTGTAATAATCACATCATCAGGGGAGACACAAGCGAGAAATATAACAGTCAGTTGATATACATCGAAGAGACGAAGCTAGAACGCCATTTGGTAAACATATGATTGTCGAAAACATACAACGAGTGTTCATAAACTTATCATTTTACAAATCTTATCAACAATAAAATTATCTAAGTTGTATAGACCATCACTAATATTAAGATTATAATTCTTTGTGCATTCGATAATAGAAGATTGAATGATATTTCTCTTAGTAATAGAGTTAGAGTAAATAAGTGAGATGGCGTTACTCCAGTCAATACCATGATCATAGTTTTTAACATGACTAAACAAGGCATTTGATTCTTGTTCCGCTCTTATACTACATTTATGTTGCTTAAGTCTAACAGAAAGATCCTTATCAGTATGACCAACATAAAATTTATCACAGTTTCCACAAGGCATTTTATAGATGCAACAAAGATAATTTTCAGGTGAATTCCTGATTAAGATATTCTTTATAGTATTATTGTTGCTAAAGGCAACATTTACATTAAAGGATTTAAGCAACATTGAAAGAAAAGTGAAATTATTATTAAAAGGGAGAACTAAAAGATTCTTGGTGTCAATGGGAGGTTTGGGCTCAACTCTATAAAATGATTTCTTTGCTAACTTAGGGGATTTATCAATGAAAGATCTAGGGTACTTTAACTTAGATCCAATAGAATATATCTTCTCAAACTCATCATCAATAAACTCTGGACTGCAAATGCTAAATGCCCTAAGGAACGTAGATTGAAATGATGATAATTTAACTCTGCCATGATGAGATGAGTAATAATGGATATATGAGCATACATTGGTGGGTTTTCTGTATATGCTGAACTTAAACTTGTTTCCTTGTCTATGGATCATGTAATCTAAAAATGGTAACATACCATTATTCTCATTTTCTATAATAAATTTGATGAAAGGTACTAAATTGTTAAGCAATGGGAAAAATATTTGTAAATTCTCATTTTTTGGCCAAACACAAAGAACATCATCTACATAAGTAAAGCAAATTGCATTAGAAGGTAAGATATCCTTTAGCAATTTTGTTTCCAAAAATTCCATATAAAGATTACTTAGTACAGATGAAAGTGGGTTACCCATTGCCATACCAAATTTTTGAGCATAATAATCTCCATTAAATTGAAATACACAGTCTTTTATACACATTTTTATCAGTTCAATGAGATTAGACTTTGAAACAGGTAAATGAATATCATCCAAGACATCAGATAAATATTCTAAAAGGTCATCAACTGGAACTTTAGTGAAAAGTGAGGAAACATCAAAGCTAACTAGTTTGAAATCAAGATTGATATTTATATTTTTTAGCTTGTTGACTAAATCTACATTGTTCATGATATTAGAATTTGATACCTTACCCACTAAAGGGCTTAATAAAAAAACTAACCATTGTGACAATTTATATGTGATGGAGCCTACTGAACTCACTATAGGTCTTGCTGGAAAATTCTATTTATGTGTTTTGATAAGTCCATACATATGTGGCAATGAAGGGGACAAAGATGACAAACTTTTGATAAGAGAAATGTTACCTTTTAACAGCAACTTCATTTGTTTATTGAAGTGAGAATTAACTGCTTCTAAGGGATTTTACTAAGTTTCGAATATGTTGTGTCATCATTTAGAAGATCATTCATTTTAGATAAATAGTTACTTTTGTCTAAAATCGCAAAAGTGTTAGCCTTATCTGCTTTAGTAATATGTATATCCTTGTCTTTTTTTAAGGTGTTAATCGCTCTTATGAATCTTTTAGGGCAATTATCTTCCACTGGTTTTGACAAACTGGCATACACTAAATCCTTAAAGATGTTAATATCAGCATTACTTAAATCACTGTATTTTTCTAAATTACAAAAAGACTGTGACATCAACATAGTTGGCTTCTCTGTTAGAGCACATAAAACTTATACCATAGCCTAATGCACATAAGAAATCTTTATCTAGTTGTTTATTAGACTGGTTTACCAGAAAAGATGGGTTTGTGTTCTTGGTCCAGTCGCTGTTTTCAATAAGATGGTCCAACTTACGATTTATTGACACTTGTAGCCAATTGCGTTCTTTCCTTAATTCATCATAGCAATAGTCCAACATCCGGCTCTTCCAGTGTGTCGGTATTGCCATTTGAAAGAAACGTTTCTTCTCTCTTTAAATGCGAAAAGCCTCCTCCATTTCAAGTTTCTTTAATTCAATGTTTTTCTTTAAAATGATATTTTGAAATTGGTCAAATGGTCAACCAGACAGCTGCAACAAACGTTGATATAGGACAGATCTTAGCATCACTTGGTCATCAAGGCATTTCCTAAGGAATTCAAATCGTAACTTCAGTTGGTGAGCCTTGATTAGCGGTTTAGAGAAAGCAGTAACGAAAGGAGAAAGTCCAGGACAGCTTGTAGAGAAGTAATAGAAGAGTCGTGTGGAATCCATGTTGGAGAGGATCACAATTTTGCGCGTGATCAAGATATTCCTATGAGTTCACGGGGAAAATGAAACACGAAAAGTTCCCAAGTGCACTTCCGTGTAATAATCACATCGTCAGGGGAGACACAAGAGAGAAATATAACAGTCAGTTGATATACATCGAAGAGACGAAGCTAGGACGCCATTTGGTATATATGTGATTGTCCAAAACATACAAAGAGCGTTCATAAACTTATCATTATACAAATCTTATCAACAATAAAGTATTCTAATTTGTATAGACCATCACTAATATTAAGATTATAACTCTTTGTGTATTTAATAATAGAAGATTCAATGATATTTCTCTTAGTAATAGAGTTGATAACTGAGATGGCGTTACTCCAGTCAGTACAATGTTCATAGCTTTTAACATGATTAAACGAGGCATTTGATTCTAGTCCCGTTCCTATACTATATTCATGTTGCTTTGGTCTAACAGAAAGATACTTACCAGTCTGACCAACATAAGATTTATCACAGTTTCCACAAGGAACTTTATAGATGCAACTAAGAGAATTTTCAGATGAATTCCTGATGAAGATATTCTTTATTGTATTATTGTTGCTAAAGGCAAAATTTACATTAAAGGATTTAAGCAACATGGAAGCAAAAGTGAAATTATCATTGAAAGGGAGAACTAAAAGTTTCTTGGTGTCAATGGGAGGTTTGGGCTTAACTCTATAAAATGATTTCTTTGCTAGCTTAAGGGATTTATCAATGAAAGATCTAGGGTACTTTAACTTAGATCCAATAGAATATATCTTCTCAAACTCATTCATAAACTCTGGAGTACAAATACGTAATGCCCTAAGGAACATAGATTGAAATGATGATAATTCAAGTCGGTTATGTTGAGATGAGTAATGATGGATATATGAGCCCTTTAGTGGGTCAGGTATCAAATTCTAATATCATGAACAATGTAGATTTAGTCAACAAGCTAAACAATATCAATATTAGTTTTGATTTCAAACTAGTTAGCTTTGCTGTTTCCTCACTTTTCACTAAAGTTCCCGTTGATGACAATTTAGAATATTTATTTGATGTCTTGGATGATATTCATTTACCTGTTTCAAAGTCTAATTTCATTGAACCGATAAAATTGTGTATAAAAGACTGTGTATTTCAATTTAATGGAGATTATTATGCTCAAAATTTGGTATGGCAATGGGTAACCCTCTTTCACCTGTACTAAGTAATCTTTATATGGAATTTTTTGAAACAAAATTGCTACAGGATATCTTACCTTCTAATGCAATTTGGTTTAGGTATGTAGATGACGTTCTTTGTGTTTGGCCAACAAATGAAAATTTAGAAATAATTCTCCCCTTACTTAACAATTTGGTACCTTCCATCAAATGTAATGTAGAAAATGAGAATAATGGTATGCTACCATTTTTAGATTGCATGATCCATAGACAAGGAAACAAGTTTAAGTGTAGCATATACAAAAATCCCACCAATGTATGCTCATATATCCATTATTACTCACCTCAACATGACAGTTAAATTATTATCATTTCAGTATATGTTCCTTAGGGCATTATGTATTTGCAGTCCAGAGTTTATTGATGATGAATTTGAGAAGATATATTCTATTGGATCTAAGTTAAAGTACCCTAGATCTTTCATTGATAAATCCCTCAAGTTCGGAAAGAAATCATATTATAGAGTTGAGCCCAAACCTCCCATTGACACCAAGAATCTTTTAGTTCTCCCTTTTAATAATAATTTCACTTTGCTTCCCATGTTGCTTAAATCCTTTAATGTAAATGTTGCCTTTAGCAACGATAATACTATAAAGAATATCTTAATCAGGAATTCACCTGAAAACCCTCTTGGTTGCATCTATAAAGTTCCTTGTGGAAACTGTGATAAATTTTATGTTGCTCATACTGGTAAGGATCTTTCTGTTAGACTTAAGCAGCATAAATATAGTATAAGAACGGGACAAGAATCAAATGCCTTATTTAATCATGTTAAAAACTATCATCATTGTATTGAATGGAGTAACGCCATCTCAGTTATTAACTCTAACTCTATTACTAAGAGAAATATCATTGAATCTTCTATATTAAATACACAAAGAATTATAATCTTAAAATTAGTGATGGTCTATACAAATTAGATAACTTTATTGTTGATAAGACTTGTAAAATGATAAGTTTATGAAAGCTCGTTGTATGTTTTGGACAATGACATGTTTACCAAATGGCGTCCTAGCTTCGTCTCTTCGATGTATATCAACTGACTGTTATATTTCTCTCTTGTGTCTCCACTGATGGTGTGATTATTACACGAAAGTGCTCATGGAAACTTTTCGTGTTTCATTTTCCCCCTTAGACTCATTGGAATATCTTGATCACGAGCAAAATTGTGATCCTTTTACTTTGAAGAATGTATGTGAAAAATACTCAGAAAAGAAATGGATTTGTATGTAGCATTTACGGATCTGGAGAAAGCATATGATAGAGTTGATAGAGATGCTCTGTGGAAGGTACTAAGAATATATGGTGTGAGAGGCAAGTTGTTAGAAGCAGTGAAAAGTTTTTATCGAGGATGGAAGGCATGTATACGTGTATGAAGAGAGTAAAGTGATTGGTTCTCAGTGAATGTAGGTTTGCGGCAGGGGTGTGTGATGTCTCCATGGTTGGTTAATTTGTTTATGTATGGGTTTGTTAGGTAGGTGAATGCAAGAGTTTTGGAAACAGGGGCAAGTATGAAGTCTGTTGTGGATGAGAGAGCTTGGAAAGTGAGTTAGCTGTTGTTCGTTGATGATACAGCGCTGGTGGCTGATTCATGTGAGAATCTGCAGAAGTTGGTGACTGAGTTTGGCAAAATGTGTGAAAGAAGAAAGTTAAGAGTAAATGTGAATAAGAGCAAGGTTATTAGGTACAGTAAGGTTGAGGGTCAAGTCAATTGGGAGGTAAGTTTGAATGGAGAAAAACTGGAGGAAGTAAAGTGTTTTAGATATCTGGGAGTGGATCTGGCAGCGGATGGAAAAATGGAAGCGGAAGTGAATCATAGGGTGGGTGAGGGGGCGAAAATTCTGGGAGCCTTGAAGAATGTGTGAAAGTCGAGAACATTATCTCGGAAAGCAAAAATGGGTATGTTTGAAGGAATAGTGGTTCCAACAATGTTGTATGGTTGCGAGGCGTGGGCTATGGATAGAGTTGTGCGGAGGAGGATGGATGTGCTGGAAATGAGATGTTTGAGGACGATATGTGGTGTGAGGTGGTTTGATCGAGTAAGTAATGTAAGGGTAAGAGAGATGTGTGGAAATAAAAAGAGCGTGGTTGAGAGAGCAGAAGAGGGTGTTTTGAAATGGTATGGGCACATGGAGAGAATGAGTGAGGAAAGATTGACCAAGAGGATATATGTGTCGGAGGTGGAGGGAACGAGGAAACCAAATTGGAGGTGGAAAGATGGAGTGAAAAAGATTTTGAGTGATCTGGGCCTGAACATGCAGGAGGGTGAAAGGCGGGCAAGTAATAGAGGGAATTGGATCGATGTGATATACCGGGGTCGACGTGCTGTCATTGGATTGAATCAGGGCATGTGAAGCGTCTGGAGTAGACCTTGGAAAGTTCTGTGGGGCCTGGATGTGGAAAGGGAGCTTTGGTTTCGGGCATTATTGCATGACAGCTAGAGACTGAGTGTGAACGAATGGGGCCTTTGTTGTCTTTTCCTAGCGCTACCTCGCACACATGAAGGGGGAGGGAGATGTTATTCCATGTGTGGCGAGGTGGCGATGGGAATGAATAAAGTCAGACAGTGTGAATTGTGTGCATATGTATATATGTATGTGTCTGTGTGTGTATGGGTATGTATATTTGCGTGTGTGGACGTGTATGTATAAACATGTGTAATACATGTGTAATGCATGTGTAATACATGCGTAATACATGTGTAATACACCGAAACCACAGCTCCCTTTCTACATCCAGGCCCCCTAAAGCTTTCCATGGCTTTCCTCATTCCTTCCACTTTCGCGACATATATCCTCTTTATCAATCTTTCCTCTCTTAATTTTCTCCATATGACCAAATAATTTCATAACACTCTCTTCTGCACTCTCAACCCTCGGGATAGGGTTCTAACTAGAGATAGGGGAGAAAGAATACTTCCCGCGTATTATCTATGTGTCTTAAAAGGCGACTAAAAGGGGAGGGGCCGGTTGGTTGGAAATCCTCTTCCTGTCTTTTTTTTTTTTTTTTCCCCAAAAGAAGGAACACAAAAGGGGGCCAGGTGAGCATATGCCCTCAAAGGCCCACTCCTTTGTTCTTAACCCTACCTCGCCAACGCGGGAAATGGCAAATAGATTGAAAGAAAAGAAATATATATATATATATATATATATATATATATATATATATATATATATATATATATATATATATATATATATATATATATATATATATATATATATCAATCTTTCCTCTCTTAATTTTCTCCATATGACCAAATAATTTCATAACACTCTCTTCTGCACTCTCAACCCTCGGGATAGGGTTCTAACTAGAGATAGGGGAGAAAGAATACTTCCCGCGTATTATCTATGTGTCTTAAAAGGCGACTAAAAGGGGAGGGGCCGGTTGGTTGGAAATCCTCTTCCTGTCTTTTTTTTTTTTTTTCCCCAAAAGAAGGAACACAACAGGGGGCCAGGTGAGCATATGCCCTCAAAGGCCCACTCCTTTGTTCTTAACGCTACCTCGCCAACGCGGGAAATGGCACATAGATGGAAAGAAAAGAAATATATATATATATATATATATATATATATATATATATATATATATATATATATATATATATATTTATATATATGGATGGATTGCGCAAAAGATGCTTGTGGCATGAGAAGAGTAGGAGGTGGGTTGATTAGAAAGGGTAGTGAGTGGCGGGATGAAGAAGTAAGAGTATTAGTGAAAGAGATGAGACAGGCATTAGGACGATTTTTGCAGGGAAAAAATGCAATTGAGTGGGAGACGTATAAAAGAAAGAGACAGGAGGTCAAGAGAAAGGTGCAAGAGGTGAAAAAAAGGGCAAATGAGAGTTGGGGTGAGAGAGTATCATTAAATTTTAGGGAGAATAAACAGATGTTCTGGAAGGAGGTAAATAAAGTGCGTAAGACAAGGGAGCAAATGGGAACTTCAGTGAAGGGCGCAAATGGGGAGGTGATAACAAGTAGTGGTGATGTGAGAAGGAGATGGAGTGAGTATTATGAAGGTTTGTTGAATGTGTTTGATGATAGAGTGGCAGATATAGGGTGTTTTGGTCGAGGTGGTGTGCAAAGTGAGAGGGTTAGGGAAAATGATTTGGTAAACAGAGAAGAGGTAGTAAAAGCTTTGCGGAAGATGAAAGCCGGCAAGGCAGCGGGTTTGGATGGTATTGCAGTGGAATTTATAAAAAAAGGGGTGACTGTATTGTTGACTGGTTGGTAAGGTTATTTAATGTATGTATGACTCATGGTGAGGTGCCTGAAGATTGGCGGAATGCGTGCATAGTGCCATTGTACAAAGGCAAAGGGGATAAGAGTGAGTGCTCAAATTACAGAGGTATAAGTTTGTTGAGTATTCCTGGTAAGTCATATGGGAGGGTATTGATTGAGAGGGTGAAGGCATGTACAGAGCATCAGATTGGGGAAGAGCAGTGTGGTTTCAGAAGTGGTAGAGGATGTGTGGATCAGGTGTTTGCTTTGAAGAATGTAAGTGAGAAATACTTAGAAAAGCAAATGGATTTGTATGTAGCATTTATGGATCTGGAGAGGGCATATGATAGAGTTGATAGAGATGCTCTGTGGAAGGTATTAATAATATATGGTGTGGGAGGCAAGTTGTTAGAAGCAGTGAAAAGTTTTTATCGAGGATGTAAGGCATGTGTACGTGTAGGAAGAGAGGAAAGTGATTGGTTCTCAGTGAATGTAGATTTACGGCAGGGGTGTGTGATGTCTCCATGATTGTTTAATTTGTTTATGGATGGGGTTGTTAGGGAGGTGAATGCAAGAGTTTTGGAAAGAGGGGCAAGTATGAAGTCTGTTGGGGATGAGAGAGCTTGGGAAGTGAGTCAGTTGCTGTTCGCTGATGATACAGCGCTGGTGGCTGATTCATGTGAGAAACTGCAGAAGCTGGTGACTGAGTTTGGTAAAGTGTGTGAAAGAAGAAAGTTAAGAGTAAATGTGAATAAGAGAAAGGTTATTAGGAACAGTAGGGTTGAGGGTCAAGTCAATTGGGAGGTGAGTTTGAATGGAGAAAAAATGGAGGAAGTGAAGTGTTTTAGATATCTGGGAGTGGATCTGGCAGCGGATGAAACCATGGAAGCGGAATTGGATCATAGGGTGGGGGAGGGGGCGAAAATTCAGGGAGCCTTGAAGAATGTGTGGAAGTCGAGAACATTATCTCGGAAAGCAAAAATGGGTATGTTTGAAGGAATAGTGGTTCCAACAATGTTTTATGGTTGCGAGGCGTGGGCTATGGATAGAGTTGTGCGCAGGAGGATGGATGTGCTGGAAATGAGATGTTTGAGGACAATGTGTGGTGTGAGGTGGTTTGATCGAGTAAGTAACGTAAGGGTAAGAGAGATGTGTGGAAATAAAAAGAGCGTGGTTGAGAGAGCAGAAGAGGGTGTTTTTAAATAGTTTGGGCACATGGAGAGAATGAGTGAGGAAAGATTGACCAAGAGGATATATGTGTCGGAGGTGGAGGGAATGAGGAGAAGAGGGAGAACAAATTGGAGGTGGAAAGATGGAGTGAAAAAGATTTTGTGTGATCGGGGCCTGAACATGCAGGAGGGTGAAAGGAGGGCAAGGAATAGAGTGAATTGGAGCGATGTGGTATACCGGCGTTGACGTGCTGTCAGTGGATTGAATCAAGGCATGTGAAGCGTCTGGGGTAAACCATGGAAAGCTGTGTAGGTATGTATATTTGCGTGTGTGGACGTATGTATATAAATGTGTATGGGGGTGGGTTGGGCCATTTCTTTCGTCTGTTTCCTTGCGCTACCTCGCAAACGCGGGAGACAGCGACAAAGTAAAAAAAAAAAAAAATATATATATATATATATATATATATATATATATATATATATATATATATATATATATATATATATATATATATATATATATATATATATATATTCATTTTTTTTTTTTTTTGCTTTGTCGCTGTCTCCCGCATTAGCGAGGTAGCGCAAGGAAACAGACGGAAGAATGTCCCAACCCACCCACATACACATAGATATACATACACGTCCACACACGCAAATATGTATACCTATATATCTCAACGTATACATGTACATATATACACACACAGACATATACATATATACACATGTACGTAATTCATACTGTCTGCCTTTATTCATTCCCATCGCCACCTCGCCACACATGAAATAACAACCCCTTCCCAATTCATGTGTGCGAGGTAGCGCTAGGAAAAGACAACAAAGGCCTCATTCGTTCACACTCAGTCTCTAGCTGTCATGTAATAATGCACCGAAACCACAGCTCCCTTTCCACATCCAGGCCCCACAGAACTTTCCATGGTTTACCCCAGACGCTTCACATGCCCTGTTTCAATCCATTGACAGCATTGTGCGGGCACAAGAAGAAACAGAGTATGCCTGAACCAGAAAATATCAACATATATGTGAATGAAATGAATTCGTTTTTTGCGAGATTTGAAAGACGTGATTTCAGTGATGCGTGTAATGAGGTAATGACAGAAATACAATCTAACAATAATGAGAGAATTATGATTAGGCAAGAAGACGTGCGGAAGTCCCTGCAGAAAATACGAGCAGGTAAAGCTACAGGGACTGACGGGATGCCTGCAAGGGTACTTAAACGCTGTGCTAAACAACTGACACCTGCACTGACCACATTATTTCATGACTCAATAGATCAGGGAGTGGTGCCTTATAAATGGAAAGAATCGGAAGTGAAACCTTTTTTTTTTTTTTTTTTTTTTTTTGCTTTGTCGCTGTCTCCCGCGTTTGCGAGGTAGCGCAAGGAAACAGACGAAAGAAATGGCCCAACCCACCCCCATACACATGTATATACATACGTCCACACACGCAAATATACATACCTACACAGCTTTCCATGGTTTACCCCAGACGCTTCACATGCCCCGATTCAATCCACTGACAGCACGTCAACCCGGTATACCACATCGCTCCAATTCACTCTATTCCTTGCCCTCCTTTCACCCTCCTGCATGTTCAGGCCCACACCACACAAAATCTTTTTCACTCCATCTTTCCACCTCCAATTTGGTCTCCCTCTTCTCCTCGTTCCCTCCACCTCCGACACATATATCATCTTGGTCAATCTTTCCTCACTCATTCTCTCCATGTGCCCAAACCATTTCAAAACACCCTCTTTTGCTCTCTCAACCACGCTCTTTTTATTTCCACACATCTCTCTTACCCTTACGTTACTTACTCGATCAAACCACCTTACACCACACATTGTCCTCAAACATCTCATTTCCAGCACATCCATCCTCCTGCGCACAACTCTATCCATAGCCCACGCCTCGCAACCATACAACATTGTTGGAACCACTATTCCTTCAAACATACCCATTTTTGCTTTCCGAGATAATGTTCTCGACTTCCACACATTCTTCAAGGCTCCCAGAATTTTCGCCCCCTCCCCCACCCTATGATCCACTTCCCCTTCCATGGTTCCATCCGCTGCCAGATCCACTCCCAGATATCTAAAACACTTCACTTCCTCCAGTTTTTCTCCATTCAAACTCACCTCCCAATTGACTTGACCCTCAACCCTACTGTACCTAATAACCTTGCTCTTATTCACATTTACTCTTAACTTTCTTCTTTCACACACTTTACCAAACTCAGTCACCAGCTTCTGCAGTTTCTCACATGAATCAGCCACCAGCGCTGTATCATCAGCGAACAACAACTGACTCACTTCCCAAGCTCTCTCATCCCCAACAGACTTCATACTTGCCCCTCTTTCCAAACCTCTTGCATTCACCTCCCTAACAACCCCATCCATAAACAAATTAAACAACCATGGAGACATCACACACCCCTGCCGCAAACCTACATTCACTGAGAACCAATCACTTTCCTCTCTTCCTACACGTACACATGCCTTACATCCTCGATAAAAACTTTTCACTGCTTCTAACAACTTTCCTCCCACACCATATATTCTTAATACCTTCCACAGAGCATCTCTATTAACTCTATCATATGCCTTCTCCAGATCCATAAATGCTACATACAAATCCATTTGCTTTTCTAAGTATTTCTCACATACATTCTTCAAAGCAAACACCTGATCCACACATCCTCTACCACTTCTGAAACCACACTGCTCTTCCCCAATCTGATGCTCTGTACATGCCTTCCTCTCAATCAATACCCTCCCATATAATTTACCAGGAATACTCAACAAACTTATACCTCTGTAATTTGAGCACTCACTCTTATCCCCTTTGCCTTTGTACAATGGCACTATGCACGCATTCCGCCAATCCTCAGGCACCTCACCGTCAGTCATACATACATTAAATAACCTTACCAACCAGTCAACAATACAGTCACCCCCTTTTTTAATAAATTCCACTGCAGTACCATCCAAACCTGCTTCCTTGCCGGCTTTCATCTTCCGGAAAGCTTTTACTACCTCTTCTCTGTTTACCAAATCATTTTCCCTAACCCTCTCACTTTGCACACCGCCTCGACCAAAACACCCTATATCTGCCACTCTATCATCAAACACATTCAACAAACCTTCAAAATACTCACTCCATCTCCTTCTCACATCACCACTACTTGTTATCACCTCCTCATTTGCGCCCTTCACTGAAGTTCCCATTTGCTCCCTTGTCTTACACACTTTATTTACCTCCTTCCAGAACACCTTTTTATTCTCCCTAAAATTTAATGATACTCTCTCACCCCAACTCTCATTTGCCCTTTTTTTCACCTCTTGCACCTTTCTCTTGACCTCCTGCCTCTTTCTTTTATACGTCTCCCACTCAACTGCATTTTTTCCCTGCAAAAATCGTCCAAATGCCTCTCTTCTCTTTCACTAATACTCTTACTTCTTCATCCCACCACTCACTACCCTTTCTAATCAACCCACCTCCCACTCTTCTCATGCCACAAGCATCTTTTGCGCAATCCATCACTGATTCCCTAAATACATCCCATTCCTCCCCCACTCCCCTTACTTCCATTGTTCTCACCTTTTTCCATTCTGTACTCAGTCTCTCCTGGTACTTCCTCACACAAGTCTCCTTCCCAAGCTCACTTACTCTCACCACCCTCTTCACCCCAACATTCACTCTTCTTTTCTGAAAACCCATACAAATCTTCACCTTAGCCTCCACAAGATAATGATCAGACATCCCTCCAGTTGCACCTCTCAGCACATTAACATCCAAAAGTCTCTCTTTCGCGCGCCTGTCAATTAACACGTAATCCAATAACGCTCTCTGGCCATCTCTCCTACTTACATAAGTATACTTATGTATATCTCGCTTTTTAAACCAGGTATTCCCAATCATCAGTCCTTTTTTAGCACATAAATCTAGAAGCTCTTCACCATTTCCATTTACAACACTGAACACCCCATGTATACCAATTATTCCCTCAACTGCCACATTACTCACCTTTGCATTCAAATCACCCATTCACATCACCTATTACAAAAATTAACTGTCCGAAAGATCCCAAAGATTTTAGACCTGTAGTATTGACATCTAACATTATGAAATGTTTAGAAAGTATATTGAAAAACTACATCTGTGAAAGAACAAATAATTTGAAAGACCTTATGCAGTTTGCTTATCGCTATAATCGGAGTGTACAGGATGCAACACTTACATTACTAAATGATGTTAACGAGCACTTAGATAAGACTAAATCACAAATTAGAGCACTGTTCATCGATTTTAGTTCAGCATTTAACACAATGCAACCTCATATTTTGCTTAATAAAATGCTACAAATGAGTTTAATAGAAACATCTTAAAATGGATTTTTAGCTTTTTAACGCAGAGACCTCAATATACCAATGTAAATAATGTCAAGTCTAATGTGGTAGTTACCAACACAGGAGCCCCCTAAGGTTGTGTATTGTTCCCTGTTCTCTTTACCTTGTACACAGATAATTGTAGGAGTGGAATTGATGACTGTACTATTATATGATATGCCGACGATACAGTTATCCTAGAAAAAGTTGTCAAAAAATTTGTTGACTGTAGTAAACAAAATTTTTTGGAGCTTAATGTTAAGAAAACTAAGATGATATTCAATTTCGGAACTAAAACTAAACATGTACCCGACTTATTAACAATTGAGGAAGAACACGTTCAAAGAGTAAACCAGTACAAGTATTTGGGACTTATGATTGATGACCAGTTGAAAGGCAGTGTTAATACGGATATGGTGTCAAGGAAAGGTAACCAAAGACTACACTTTGTACATATATTGAGCAACCTAAATGTAGATAACGTGATCAATAACTTATGTTACAAATCAATATTAGAATCAGTTCTAAATTTTTTAAGTGACTACCTGGTATGGGAAACTTACTTGTAAAGTTAAAAATAAGTTGAGAAAAATTGTTAAAAAGGCAGGAAAATTAGGTGCGGCGACCACATCACTAGATAAGCTTTATCAGAGAGGCGTAATGAAACAAGTAGATAGGATTATGAAAGATGTAACCCATCCGCTATACAATTGTTACACATATTTAAAATCAGGAAGGAGGTTAGCTTTGCCCATGCAGCGTACTGATAGATACAGAAAGTCTTTTGTACCTAAAAGCATCCTCCTTTTCAATAATTTTTCATCACAATAGGAAAGTGAAATATTAAAGTGTTTCCTTTAATATTTTATTGCTTTATTGATTTTATTATTCTTTTAATGTAGAAACACTAGGGAGCTCTCAAAGCCAAGAAGAATTTCATTTTGTAATATATCTTGTATTACAATTTCACTAATAAAAACTT
>NW_027264079.1:5000-47500 GCF_036320965.1 Panulirus ornatus | reverse complement strand
GTCGCAATACGAATGCCCCCGCCTGTCCATATTAGTCATTACCTCTGATTCAATAAACCAACAAAGTAGAACCGAGGTCCTATTGCATTATTCCATGCATAGACATTCAGGCGATTCAAGAAGCCTGCTTTGAGCACTCTAATTTTGTCAAAGTAAACATGCCAGCCACTCGGGACACTCGATGAAGAGCAACCCGTGCAAGCCAGCGGTAGTGCTGCTGTTCGGAGCCTGACAGAATTAGTAGTGGCCACCAGGCGGTGACCAACCAACCAACCGTCAAGTCCGTTAGTGAGATTCAACTACGAGCTTTTTAACCGCAACAACTTTAATATACGCTATTGGAGCTGGAATTACCGCGGCTGCTGGCACCAGACTTGCCCTCCAATGGGTCCTCGTTAAATGATTTAAAGTGTACTCATTCCGATTGCGAGGCCTCGGATGAGACTCGCATCGTTATTTTTCGTCACTACCTCCCCATGCCAGGAGTGGGTAATTTACGTGCCTGCTGCCTTCCTTGGATGTGGTAGCCGTTTCTCAGGCTCCCTCTCCGGAATCGAACCCTGATTCCCCGTTACCCGTTATAGCCATTGTAAGCGTTTAACCTACAATCGACAGCTGATAAGGCAGACACTTGAAAGATTCAGCGCCATGTCCGTAGACTGTGCGCTCAGCAAGAAGTTATTCAGAGTCACCACATTTTGGCTGACGGACCGAGGCCCGACTGGTTTGAAACTAATAAAAGCGCTCTTCCCTTGCGGTCAGAGACGTGATGCATGTATTAGCTCTAGAATTGCCACAGTTATCCAAGTAAGTAGGTTTGAAGATCCAAAAGATCATAGCTGATTTAATGAGCCATTCGCGGTTTCACCTTAAGTCGGCTTGTACTTGCACATGCATGGCTTAATCTTTGAGACAAGCATATGACTACTGGCAGGATCAACCAGGTAGTTATTGTTATATTCTGGTGATCTTTATGTATGGATTTTCTTTCTCCCAGCGGAGAACCTACGAAGAGGTAGGAATCATCATAGTTGCTCCATATCCTACCTGCATTCGTAGGAAAACTTTGGGACAATCTACTTGGATGTCCCACAACAACAACAGGAGTTTCCACACACTATCTCCTGCTGTTGTTGTTGTACGAGTTGGCCTGGACGTTGCATTGAAGGAGGCCCCTGTGCTTTCTCCGTAAGGTGACTGTTACTACGATTCGCACGCGCAGGGCCAAGTAATAATCACTTGCCAAGGCGACGAGGCAGAAACTCAGCACACCCCACCAGTACTTGCACAAAAAAGCAGAAACACCTTCTTAAGCAAACGCCCTACCAACCCAACCTTCGTTCTTGTAAAACTGAATGCTTCCCCGCGAGCGCACCACCATTAACTCACATCCAGTTGTGGTGCTTTGTATTAGGAATCATCATAGTATTCCATATCCTACCTGCATTCGTAGGAAAACTTTTGGACAATCTACTTGGATGTCCCACAACAACAACAGCAGTTCCTTGCACTACATCCTGCTGTTGTTGTTGTACGAGTTGGCCTGGACGTTGCATTGAAGGAGGCCCCTGTGCTTTCTCCGTAAGGTGACTGTTACTACGATTCGCACGCGCAGGGCCAAGTAATAATCACTTGCCAAGGCGACGAGGCAGAAACTCAGCACACCCCACCAGTACTTGCACAAAAAAGCAGAAACACCTTCTTAAGCAAACGCCCTACCAACCCAACCTTCGTTCTTGTAAAACTGAATGCTTCCCCGCGAGCGCACCATCATTAACTCACATCCAGTTGTGGTGCTTTGTATTAGGAATCATCATAGTATTCCATATCCTACCTGCATTCGTAGGAAAACTTTTGGACAATCTACTTGGATGTCCCACAACAACAACAGGAGTTTCCACACACTATCTCCTGCTGTTGCTGTTGTACGAGTTGGCCTGGACGTTGCATTGAAGGAGGCCCCTGTGCTTTCTCCGTAAGGTGACTGTTACTACGATTCGCACGCGCAGGGCCAAGTAATAATCACTTGCCAAGGCGACGAGGCAGAAACTCAGCACACCCCACCAGTACTTGCACAAAAAAGCAGAAACACCTTCTTAAGCAAACGCCCTACCAACCCAACTTTCGTTCTTGCATGGCTTGTAAAACTGAATGCTTGCCCTCGAGCGCACCATCATTAACTCACATCCAGTTGTGGTGCTTTGTATTAGTAAGTCTTCGAAAAGACTCACCATCTCTCCTCAATCGTTGCATCGAAGGAGGCTCCTGTGGTTTCTCGGTAAGGTGACTGTTACTACGATTCGCACGCGCAGGGCCAAGTAATAATCACTTGCCAAGGCGACGAGGCAGAAACTCAGCACACCCCACCAGTACTGCCACAAAAAAGCAGAAACACCTTCTTAAGCAAACACCCCAGGTTCAAAGTAAACAGCCCAGGTCACCTCACATCTGCTTGAAATGATTTTTGCGCGTACCATCACAGCTCGCACTCGGCTGTTTTTGTGTATTATGGATGGTACTTCTCCGCCACCTCTCGGAGAACCTACGAAGATGTAATAATTCCATCATTCGTAGAAAACATAGTTGCATAGTTCTTTCTCTTCACTTTTCCGCTCATAGAGGGTGAGCATGTATTACCTCTAGAATGACTTCAGGTACCACTAAACATTTCCTGTGTCATTTGAGCGGTTTCTCTCTCTGTCTCTCTCCATGCATGGCAAATGGAGAGAGATGCATTACTTGGCCCGTGTCTCACATGTAGGGACGTTGCATTGAAGGAGGCCCCTGTGCTTTCTCGGTAAGGTGACTGTTACTACGATTCGCACGCGCAGGGCCAAGTAATAATTACTTGCCAAGGCGACGAGGCAGAAACTCAGCACACCCCACCAGTACTTGCACAAAAAAGCAGAAACACCTTCTTAAGCAAACGCCCTACCAACCCAACTTTCGTTCTTGCATGGCTTATAAAAAACTGAATGTTATGCCTTGGAGTCCCCATAATCATTCAGTGATGGTGCTTTGTATCAGGAGTAGTAGTACGTCTTCGAAAAGACTCACCATCTCTTCTCAATCATGAGCAGTAGTACGTTGCATCGAAGGAGGCTCCTGTGGTTTCTCGGTAAGGTGACTGTTACTACGATTCGCACGCGCAGGGCCAAGTAATAATCACTTGCCAAGGCGACGAGGTAGAAACTCAGCACACCCCACCAGTACTTCCACAAAAAAGCAGAAACACCTTCTTAAGCTAACGCCGTAACAACCCACAACATGATTAATGAAAACATTCTTGGCAAATGCTTTCGCGGTAGTTCGTTTTGCGACGGTCCAAGAATTTCACCTCTCGCGTCGCAATACGTATGCCCCCGCCTGTCCTTTTTAGTCATTACCTCTCACATTCAATACACCACAACAACAGCCGCATATATCCATAAACCAACCATGCTGCTGTTGTTGTCTCACGTCTCTCTCCGTGGAGAGAGACACGTTTGGCAGACCTGTGTTTCACATGTAGGGACGTTAGCATTGAAGGAGGCCCCTGTGGCTTCTGGGTAAGGTGACTGTTACTACTGTTACAACTGTTACTACGATTCGCACGCGCAGGGCCAAGTAATAATCACTTGCCAAGGCGACGAGGTAGAAACTCAGCACACCCACCAGTAGTACTTCCACAAAAAAGCAGAAACACCTTCTTAAGCAAACGCCCTAACCCTCCAGCTCATCTCATTGGAACGTCTTTTGCGCGTACCATCACAGCTCGCACTCGGCTGTTTTTGTGTATTATGGATGGTACTTCTCCGCCACCTCTCGGAGAACCTACGAAGATGTAATAATTCCATCATTCGTAGAAAACATAGTTGCATAGTTCTTTCTCGTCACTTTTCCGCTCATAGAGGGTGGGACTGTATTACCTCTAGAATGACTTCAGGTATCACTAGATCATTTCCTGTGTCATTTGAGCGGTTTCTCTCTGTCTCTCTCCATGCATGGCAAATGGAGAGAGATGCATTTCTTGGCCCGTGTCTCACATGTAGGGACGTTGCATTGAAGGAGGCCCCTGTGCTTTCTCGGTAAGGTGACTGTTACTACGATTCGCACGCGCAGGGCCAAGTAATAATCACTTGCCAAGGCGACGAGGCAGAAACTCAGCACACCCCACCAGTACTTGCACAAAAAAGCAGAAACACCTTCTTAAGCAAACGCCCTACCAACCCAACTTTCGTTCTTGCATGGCTTGTAAAACTGAATGCTTGCCCTCGAGCGCACCATCATAAACTCACATCCAGTTGTGGTGCTTTGTATTAGGAGTAGTAGTAGTAGTAAGTCTTCGAAAAGACTCACCATCTCTCCTCAATCGTTGCATCGAAGGAGGCTCCTGTGGTTTCTCGGTAAGGTGACTGTTACTACGATTCGCACGCGCAGGGCCAAGTAATAATCACTTGCCAAGGCGACGAGGTAGAAACTCAGCACACCCCACCAGTACTTCCACAAAAAAGCAGAAACACCTTCTTAAGCTAACGCCGTAACAACTCACAGCATGATTAATGAAAACATTCTTGGCAAATGCTTTCGCGGTAGTTCGTTTTGCGACGGTCCAAGAATTTCACCTCTCGCGTCGCAATACGTATGCCCCCGCCTGTCCTTTTTAGTCATTACCTCTCAATCAATACACCACCACCACCACCACAACAACAACAGCCGCATATCCATAAACCAACCATGCTGCTGTTGTTGCCTCACGTCTCTCTCCGTAGAGAGAGACACGTTCTGCAGACCTGTGTTTCACATGTAGGGACGTTAGCATTGAAGGAGGCCCCTGTGGCTTCTGGGTAAGGTGACTGTTACTACGATTCGCACGCGCAGGGCCAAGTAATAATCACTTGCCAAGGCGACGAGGCAGAAACTCAGCACACCCACCAGTAGTACTTCCACAAAAAAGCAGAAACACCTTCTTAAGCAAACGACCTACCAAACCATCTTTCGTTCTTGATTGACATGCATGGCTTGTACACTGAATGCTTCCCCGTGAGCCCACCATCATTAGCTCACATTCAGTGGATGGTGTTTCTGTCCATCATCAACTTGGATGCCTCTATGGTAACAGATTTCAACTTGCATTGCTTTCTGCACAAAGCAACGCCCTTTGACATTATTAATAGAGAGCAAACGTGTTTGCACCTCCATCGTAATGACTCTTCTCCGTTACGGAATCTAGGTCAAGAGAGAGGCATGTGCTCTTGCCGCAACGAAGAAGTCAAACGTGATTAACCGTTGTAGGTAGGATGCGAAACTATATGGGTTTCCCTTAAGCAAAAGACTAATAAGAACATATCCAGAGAAAAGAAATCGCTGACTTGAAGGCGACGGAGGAAAGCAGGCCGCGCTCACACCAGGAAGAAAGAATTACTTCCACGCTGAGGCGTCGTCTCCTCCGAGGCCGCAGCATATGCCGTGACGGTTCCATTACGGAGCGGAAAAATGGATAGTAGAAGTGACAGAGGAGTACGTCTTCGAAAAGACGCACCATTTCTTCTCATTCATGATGAGAAGTAGTAGTAGGAAGTTGCATCGAAGGAGGCTCCTGTGATTTCTTGGTAAGGTGACTGTTACTGCGATTCGCACGCGCAGGGCCAAGTAATAATCACTTGCCAAGGCGACGAGGCAGAAACTCAGCACACCCACCAGTACTTGCACAAAAAAGCAGAAACACCTTCTTAAGCAAACGACCTACCAAACCATCTTTCGTTCTTGATTGACATGCATGGCTTGTACACTGAATGCTTCCCCGTGAGCCCACCATCATTAGCTCACATTCAGTGGATGGTGTTTCTGTCCATCATCAACTTGGATGCCTCTATGGTAACAGATTTCAACTTGCATTGCTTTCTGCACAAAGCAACGCCCTTTGACATTATTAATAGAGAGCAAACGTGTTTGCACCTCCATCGTAATGACTCGTCTCCGTTACGGAATCTAGGTCAAGAGAGAGGCATGTGCTCTTGCCGCAACGAAGGAGTCACAAACGTGATTAACCGTTGTAGGTAGGATGCGAAACTATATGGGTTTCCCTTTAGCAAAAGACTAATAAGAACATATCCAGAGAAAAGAAATCGCTGACTTGAAGGCGACGGAGGAAAGCAGGCCGCGCTCACACCAGGAAGAAAGAATTACTTCCACGTTGAGGCGTCGTCTCCTCCGAGGCCGCAGCATATGCCGTGACGGTTCCATTACGGAGCGGAAAAATGGATAGTAGAAGTGACAGAGGAGTACGTCTTCGAAAAGACGCACCATTTCTTCTCATTCATGATGAGAAGTAGTAGTAGTAGGAAGTTGCATCGAAGGAGGCTCCTGTGATTTCTTGGTAAGGTGACTGTTACTGCGATTCGCACGCGCAGGGCCAAGTAATAATCACTTGCCAAGGCGACGAGGCAGAAACTCAGCACACCCACCAGTACTTGCACAAAAAAGCAGAAACACCTTCTTAAGCAAACGACCTACCAAACCATCTTTCGTTCTTGATTGACATGCATGGCTTGTACACACTGAATGCTTCCCCGTGAGCCCACCATCATCATTAGCTCACACATTCAGTGGATGGTGCTTTGTATTAGTACGTCTTCGAAAAGACGCACCATTTCTTCTCATTCATGAGCAGTAGTAGGACGACGTTGCATCGAAGGAGGCTCCTGTGGTTTCTGGGGAAGATGACTGTTACTGCGACTCGCACGCCCAGGGCCAGTCCAAGCCATCGATATGATCACTTGGCAAGGCGCCGAGGCAGATACTCACAGCACATCCCCCGTACTTCCACAAAAAAGCAGAAACACCTTCTTAAGCAAACGACCCACCTCACCTCAAAAGAAATGAGACATTCTTGTTTCTCTTTCTGTCCATCATCAACTGGGATGCCTCTATGGTAACAGATTTCAACTTGCATTGCTTTCTGCACAAAGCAACGCCCTTTGACATTATTAATAGAGAGCAAACGTGTTTGCTGCTCCATCGTAATGACTCGTCTCCGTTACGGAATCTAGGTCAAGAGAGAGGCATGTGCTCTTGCCGCAACGAAGGAGTCAAACGTGATAAACCGTTGTAGGTAGGATGCGAAACTATATGGGTTTCACTTTAGCAAAAGACTAATAAGAACATATCCAGAGAAAAGAAATCGCTGACTTGAAGGCGACGGAGGAAAGCAGGCCGCGCTCACACCAGGAAGAAAGAATTACTTCCACGTTGAGGCGTCGTCTCCTCCGGGGCCGCAGCATATGCCGTGACGGTTCCATTACGGAGCGGAAAAATGGATAGTAGAAGTGACAGAGGATTACGTCTCCGAAAAGACGTAGCAGGATGAGAGAAGAGTAAAACAATATAAGGTTTCCTCTTTCTCTCTCCGTTATCAACTACCCACGGCCTCCCAGAGTCATAATGATACACACCGTGGGTAGATTTGTTCGTTGCACTGCTCCTCCGATAATGCATTTGGCCCCTGTGGTCCTGGGTAGGCAGCAGCCACACAAAGCAGTCGGAGGAGCTAGAAATGTGGGGGGGGTGGGGGTGAACTAACACCCCCAGACCCGAGACCCCCCCCACCCAGGCCCTCAATCGAGGTCGGGTCCCTACGGTACATACCGAGCAGACCAGGTGTTATCCACTTTGGTGAATTTCGGGTTCACCGCAGAAAAAAGGGCCATTTTGTAATTGGAGACATTACAAATCAGAGGGTGACGGAGAAAAGTGCGTCTAACTAAGACACTTTTTGGCACCCTACATGTCCACTTTTGCTCTCCGCTAATCATGGACTCCTTATCTCAGATCATAGAGGTAAGTCACCTAAGAGACGGTGGCCACTTTTAGGCTAGTACGAGTGTCCCAGCCAGAGTGACAACCAAGGCCTCAACTTACCTCTCAGTCTAGCGGGCACAATGATAAGGAGTCGGAGGGCAAAAATCAACTTTGATACCTCTATGGTAACAGAAGTCAACTGGACTTGCATTGCTTCTGAACACACCCGTGCCATGCAATGCCCTTTGACATTATCAATGGGGAACAACAAAAGTGTCACACTTGCTGCTGCTCGCTCCATCGTAATGCGACTCCTTTCCATTACGGAATCTAGGTCAAGAGAGAAGTTGCATCTGCTCTTGCCGCAACGGAGGAGTCGCGATCCAGCCGTAGCAGGATGGATGAGAGAGAAGAGTAAAACAATATATGGTTTCCTCTTTCTCTCTCCGTTATCAACTACCCACGGCCTCCCAGAGTCATAATAATACACACCGTGGGTAGATATGTTCGTCGCAGTGCTCCTCCGATAATGCATTTGGCCCCTGTGGTCCTGGGTAGGCAGCAGCCACAAAGCAGTCGGAGGAGCTAGAAATGTGGGGGGGGTGGGGGTGAAATAACACCCCCAGACCCGAGACCCCCCCCACCAAGGCCCTCAATCGAGGTCGGATCCCTACGGTACATACCGAGCAGACCAGGTGTTATCCACTTTGGTGAATTTCGGGTTCACCGCAGAAAAAAGGGCCATTTTGTAATTGGAGACATTACAAATCAGAGGGTGACGGAGAAAAGTGCGTCTAACTAAGACACTTTTTGGCACCCTACATGTCCACTTTTGCTCTCCGCTAATCATGGACTCCTTATCTCAGATCATAGAGGTAAGTCACCTAAGAGACGGTGGCCACTTTTAGGCTAGTACGAGTGTCCCAGCCAGAGTGACAACCAAGGCCTCAACTTACCTCTCAGTCTAGCGGGCACAATGATAAGGAGTCGGAGGGCAAAAATCAACTTTGATACCTCTATGGTAACAGAAGTCAACTGGACTTGCATTGCTTCTGAACACACCCGTGCCATGCAATGCCCTTTGACATTATCAATGGGGAACAACAAAAGTGTCACACTTGCTGCTGCTGCTCGCTCCATCGTAATGCGACTCCTTTCCATTACGGAATCTAGGTCAAGAGAGAAGTTGCATCTGCTCTTGCCGCAACGGAGGAGTCGCGATCCAGCCGTAGCAGGATGGATGAGAGAGAAGAGTAAAATAATATATAGTTTCCTCTTTCTCTCTCCGTTATCAACTACCCACGGCCTCCCAAAGTCATAATAATACACACCGTGGGTAGATATGTTCGTCGCAGTGCTCCTCCGATAATGCATTTGGCCCCTGTGGTCCTGGGTAGGCAGCAGCCACAAAGCAGTCGGAGGAGCTAGAAATGTGGGGGGGGTGGGGGTGAACTAACACCCCCAGACCCGAGACCCCCCCCACCAAGGCCCTCAATCGAGGTCGGATCCCTACGGTACATACCGAGCAGACCAGGTGTTATCCACTTTGGTGAATTTCGGGTTCACCGCAGAAAAAAGGGCCATTTTGTAATTGGAGACATTACAAATCAGAGGGTGACGGAGAAAAGTGCGTCTAACTAAGACACTTTTTGGCACCCTACATGTCCACTTTTGCTCTCCGCTAATCATGGACTCCTTATCTCAGATCATAGAGGTAAGTCACCTAAGAGACGGTGGCCACTTTTAGGCTAGTACGAGTGTCCCAGCCAGAGTGACAACCAAGGCCTCAACTTACCTCTCAGTCTAGCGGGCACAATGATAAGGAGTCGGAGGGCAAAAATCAACTTTGATACCTCTATGGTAACAGAAGTCAACTGGACTTGCATTGCTTCTGAACACACCCGTGCCATGCAATGCCCTTTGACATTATCAATGTTCGTCGCAGTGCTCCTCCGATAATGCACTTGGCCCCTGTAGTCCTGTGTAGGCAGCAGCCAAGAGCAGTGGGAGTAACCTTTGACAGATTTGCGATCAGAGTCGCTCCGCAAATAAGCACTCCTCATCTCTCGCGTTGGCGCGCACAGAGTGTGGGAGGCCCTATTTGCGATCAGAGTCGCTCCGCAAATTTGCACTCCTCATCTCTCGCGTTGGCGCGCGCAGAGCGTGGGAGGCCATATTTGCGATGAGTCGCTCCGCAAATTTGCACCAGGTGGCACCAGTAATAATAAGACGCACCGTGGGTAGATATGTTCGTCGCAGTGCTCCTCCGATAATACACTTGGCCCCTGTAGTCCTGGGTAGGCAGCAGCCAAGAGCATTGGGAGTAACCTTTGACAGATTTGCGATCAAAGTCTCTCCGCAAATTTGCACTCCTCATCTCTTGTGTTGGCGAGCACAGAGTGTCGGAGGCCATATTTGCGATCAGAGTCGCTCCGCAAATTTCCTCTCCTTACCTCTCACGGTATCGCGCAGAGAGTGTGAGAGATCATATTTGCGAGCAGAGTCGCTCCGCAAATTTCCTCTCCTTACCTCTCACGGTTTCGCGCAGAGAGTGTGAGAGATCATATTTGCGAGCAGAGTCGCTCCGCAAATTTGCACCAGGTGGCACCAGTAATAATAAGACGCACCTTGGGTACATATGTTCGTCGCAGTGCTCCTCCGATAATACACTTGGCCCCTCTAGTCCTGGGTAGGCAGCAGCCAAGAGCAGTGGGAGTAACCTTTGACATTATCACTGGAAAACAACAGTGTCCCACTTGTTGCTCCATCATAATGCGACTCCTTTCCATTACGGAATCTAAGTCAAGAGAGAAGTTGCATCTGCTCTTGCCGCAATGGGGGAGTCTTGATCCAGCCGTAGCAGGATGAGAGAAGAGTAAAATAATATATGTTTCCTCTTTCTCTCTCCGTTATGAACTACCCACGGTTCCCCAAGTGATAATAATACACACCGTGGGTAGATATGTTCGTCGCAGTGCTCCTCCGATAATACACTTGGCCCCTGTAGTCCTGGGTAGGCAGCAGCCAAGAGCATTGGGAGTAACCTTTGACAGATTTGCGATCAAAGTCTCTCCGCAAATTTGCACTCCTCATCTCTTGTGTTGGCGAGCACAGAGTGTCGGAGGCCATATTTGCGATCAGAGTCGCTCCGCAAATTTCCTCTCCTCATCTCTTGTGTTGGCGAGCACAGAGTGTCGGAGGCCATATTTGCGATCAGAGTCGCTCCGCAAATTTCCTCTCCTTACCTCTCACGGTATCGCGCAGAGAGTGTGAGAGATCATATTTGCGAGCAGAGTCGCTCCGCAAATTTCCTCTCCTTACCTCTCACGGTATCGCGCAGAGAGTGTGAGAGATCATATTTGCGAGCAGAGTCGCTCCGCAAATTTCCTCTCCTTACCTCTCACGGTTTCGCGCAGAGAGTGTGAGAGATCATATTTGCGAGCAGAGTCGCAGTCGCTCCGCAAATTTGCACCACGTGGCACCAGTAATAATAAGACGCACCTTGGGTACATATGTTCGTCGCAGTGCTCCTCCGATAATACACTTGGCCCCTCTAGTCCTGGGTAGGCAGCAGCCAAGAGCATTGGGAGTAACCTTTGACATTATCACTGGAAAACAACAGTGTCCCACTTGTTGCTCCATCATAATGCGACTCCTTTCCATTACGGAATCTAGGTCAAGAGAGAAGTTGCATCTGCTCTTGCCGCAATGGAGGAGTCTTGATCCAGCCGTAGCAGGATGAGAGAAGAGTAAAATAATATATGTTTCCTCTTTCTCTCTCCGTTATGAACTACCCACGTTTCACTAAGTGATAATAATACACACCGTGGGTAGATATGTTCGTCGCAGTGCTCCTCCGATAATACACTTGGCCCCTGTAGTCCTGGGTAGGCAGCAGCCAAGAGCATTGGGAGTAACCTTTGACAGATTTGCGATCAAAGTCTCTCCGCAAATTTGCACTTACGTCTCACGGTAGGAAGCCCAGAGTGTGAGAGAGCATATTTGCGACAAGAGTCGCTCCGCAAAATTGCACTCCTCATCTCTTGCGTTGGCGCGCACAGAGTGTCGGAGGCCATATTTGCGATCAGAGTCGCTCCGCAAATTTCCTCTCCTTACCTCTCACGGTATCGCGCAGAGAGTGTGAGAGATCATATTTGCGAGCAGAGTCGCTCCGCAAATTTCCTCTCCTTACCTCTCACGGTTTCGCGCAGAGAGTGTGAGAGATCATATTTGCGAGCAGAGTCGCTCCGCAAATTTGCACCAGGTGGCACCAGTAATAATAAGACGCACCTTGGGTACATATGTTCGTCGCAGTGCTCCTCCGATAATACACTTGGCCCCTCTAGTCCTGGGTAGGCAGCAGCCAAGTGCAGTGGGAGTAACCTTTGACATTATCACTGGAAAACAACAGTGTCCCACTTGTTGCTCCATCATAATGCGACTCCTTTCCATTACGGAATCTAGGTCAAGAGAGAAGTTGCATCTGCTCTTGCCGCAATGGAGGAGTCTTGATCCAGCCGTAGCAGGATGAGAGAAGAGTAAAATAATATATGTTTCCTCTTTCTCTCTCCGTTATGAACTACCCACGTTTCACTAAGTGATAATAATACACACCGTGGGTAGATATGTTCGTCGCAGTGCTCCTCCGATAATACACTTGGCCCCTGTAGTCCTGGGTAGGCAGCAGCCAAGAGCATTGGGAGTAACCTTTGACAGATTTGCGATCAAAGTCTCTCCGCAAATTTGCACTCCTCATCTCTTGTGTTGGCGAGCACAGAGTGTCGGAGGCCATATTTGCGATCAGAGTCGCTCCGCAAATTTCCTCTCCTTACCTCTCACGGTATCGCGCAGAGAGTGTGAGAGATCATATTTGCGAGCAGAGTCGCTCCGCAAATTTCCTCTCCTTACCTCTCACGGTTTCGCGCAGAGAGTGTGAGAGATCATATTTGCGAGCAGAGTCGCTCCGCAAATTTGCACCAGGTGGCACCAGTAATAATAAGACGCACCTTGGGTACATATGTTCGTCGCAGTGCTCCTCCGATAATACACTTGGCCCCTCTAGTCCTGGGTAGGCAGCAGCCAAGAGCACTGGGAGTAACCTTTGACATTATCACTGGAAAACAACAGTGTCCCACTTGTTGCTCCATCATAATGCGACTCCTTTCCATTACGGAATCTAAGTCAAGAGAGAAGTTGCAAATGCTCTTGCCGCAATGGAGGAGTCTTGATCCAGCCGTAGCAGGATGAGAGAAGAGCAAAATAATATATGTTTCCTCTTTCTCTCTCCGTTATGAACTACCCACGGTTCCCCAAGTGATAATAATACACACCGTGGGTAGATATGTTCGTCGCAGTGCTCCTCCGATAATACACTTGGCCCCTGTAGTCCTGGGTAGGCAGCAGCCAAGAGCATTGGGAGTAACCTTTGACAGATTTGCGATCAGAGTCGCTCCGCAAATTTGCTCTCCTTACGTCTCACGGTAGGAAGCCCAGAGTGTGAGAGAGCATATTTGCGACAAGAGTCGCTCCGCAAATATGCACTCCTCATCTCTTGCGTTGGCGCGCACAGAGTGTCGGAGGCCATATTTGCGATCAGAGTCGCTCCGCAAAGCTCCGCAAATTTCCTCTCCTTACCTCTCACGGTATCGCGCAGAGAGTGTGAGAGATCATATTTGCGAGCAGAGTCGCTCCGCAAATTTCCTCTCCTTACCTCTCACGGTATCGCGCAGAGAGTGTGAGAGATCATATTTGCGAGCAGAGTCGCTCCGCAAATTTGCACCAGGTGGCACCAGTAATAATAAGACGCACCTTGGGTACATATGTTCGTCGCAGTGCTCCTCCGATAATACACTTGGCCCCTCTAGTCCTGGGTAGGCAGCAGCCAAGTGCAGTGGGAGTAACCTTTGACATTATCACTGGAAAACAACAGTGTCCCACTTGTTGCTCCATCATAATGCGACTCCTTTCCATTACGGAATCTAGGTCAAGAGAGAAGTTGCATCTGCTCTTGCCGCAATGGGGGAGTCTTGATCCAGCCGTAGCAGGATGAGAGAAGAGTAAAATAATATATGTTTCCTCTTTCTCTCTCCGTTATGAACTACCCACGGTTCCCCAAGTGATAATAATACACACCGTGGGTAGATATGTTCGTCGCAGTGCTCCTCCGATAATACACTTGGCCCCTGTAGTCCTGGGTAGGCAGCAGCTAAGAGCATTGGGAGTAACCTTTGACAGCCCTGTAGTCCTGGGTAGGCAGCAGCTAAGAGCATTGGGAGTAACCTTTGACAGATTTGCGATCAAAGTCTCTCCGCAAATTTGCACTCCTCATCTCTTGTGTTGGCGAGCACAGAGTGTCGGAGGCCATATTTGCGATCAGAGTCGCTCCGCAAATTTCCTCTCCTTACCTCTCACGGTATCGCGCAGAGAGTGTGAGAGATCATATTTGCGAGCAGAGTCGCTCCGCAAATTTCCTCTCCTTACCTCTCACGGTTTCGCGCAGAGAGTGTGAGAGATCATATTTGCGAGCAGAGTCGCTCCGCAAATTTGCACCAGGTGGCACCAGTAATAATAAGACGCACCTTGGGTACATATGTTCGTCGCAGTGCTCCTCCGATAATTCACTTGGCCCCTCTAGTCCTGGGTAGGCAGCAGCCAAGAGCACTGGGAGTAACCTTTGACATTATCACTGGAAAACAACAGTGTCCCACTTGTTGCTCCATCATAATGCGACTCCTTTCCATTACGGAATCTAGGTCAAGAGAGAAGTTGCATCTGCTCTTGCCGCAATGGGGGAGTCTTGATCCAGCCGTAGCAGGATGAGAGAAGAGTAAAATAATATATGTTTCCTCTTTCTCTCTCCGTTATGAACTACCCACGGTTCCCCAAGTGATAATAATACACACCGTGGGTAGATATGTTCGTCGCAGTGCTCCTCCGATAATACACTTGGCCCCTGTAGTCCTGGGTAGGCAGCAGCTAAGAGCATTGGGAGTAACCTTTGACAGATTTGCGATCAAAGTCTCTCCGCAAATTTGCACTCCTCATCTCTTGTGTTGGCGAGCACAGAGTGTCGGAGGCCATATTTGCGATCAGAGTCGCTCCGCAAATTTCCTCTCCTTACCTCTCACGGTATCGCGCAGAGAGTGTGAGAGATCATATTTGCGAGCAGAGTCGCTCCGCAAATTTCCTCTCCTTACCTCTCACGGTTTCGCGCAGAGAGTGTGAGAGATCATATTTGCGAGCAGAGTCGCTCCGCAAATTTGCACCAGGTGGCACCAGTAATAATAAGACGCACCTTGGGTACATATGTTCGTCGCAGTGCTCCTCCGATAATACACTTGGCCCCTCTAGTCCTGGGTAGGCAGCAGCCAAGAGCACTGGGAGTAACCTTTGACATTATCACTGGAAAACAACAGTGTCCCACTTGTTGCTCCATCATAATGCCACTCCTTTCCATTACGGAATCTAAGTCAAGAGAGAAGTTGCATCTGCTCTTGCCGCAATGGGGGAGTCTTGATCCAGCCGTAGCAGGATGAGAGAAGAGTAAAATAATATATGTTTCCTCTTTCTCTCTCCGTTATGAACTACCCACGTTTCACTAAGTGATAATAATACACACCGTGGGTAGATATGTTCGTCGCAGTGCTCCTCCGATAATACACTTGGCCCCTGTAGTCCTGGGTAGGCAGCAGCCAAGAGCATTGGGAGTAACCTTTGACAGATTTGCGATCAAAGTCTCTCCGCAAATTTGCACTCTTCATCTCTTGTGTTGGCGAGCACAGAGTGTCGGAGGCCATATTTGCGATCAGAGTCGCTCCGCAAATTTCCTCTCCTTACCTCTCACGGTATCGCGCAGAGAGTGTGAGAGATCATATTTGCGAGCAGAGTCGCTCCGCAAATTTCCTCTCCTTACCTCTCACGGTATCGCGCAGAGAGTGTGAGATCATATTTGCGAGCAGAGTCGCTCCGCAAATTTCCTCTCCTTACCTCTCACGGTTTCGCGCAGAGAGTGTGAGAGATCATATTTGCGAGCAGAGTCGCTCCGCAAATTTGCACCAGGTGGCACCAGTAATAATAAGACGCACCTTGGGTACATATGTTCGTCGCAGTGCTCCTCCGATAATACACTTGGCCCCTCTAGTCCTGGGTAGGCAGCAGCCAAGAGCACTGGGAGTAACCTTTGACATTATCACTGGAAAACAACAGTGTCTCACTTGTTGCTCCATCATAATGCGACTCCTTTCCATTACGGAATCTAAGTCAAGAGAGAAGTTGCATCTGCTCTTGCCGCAATGGGGGAGTCTTGATCCAGCCGTAGCAGGATGAGAGAAGAGTAAAATAATATATGTTTCCTCTTTCTCTCTCCGTTATGAACTACCCACGGTTCCCCAAGTGATAATAATACACACCGTGGGTAGATATGTTCGTCGCAGTGCTCCTCCGATAATACACTTGGCCCCTCTAGTCCTGGGTAGGCAGCAGCCAAGAGCAGTGGGAGTAACCTTTGACAGATTTGCGATCAAAGTCTCTCCGCAAATTTGCACTCCTCATCTCTTGTGTTGGCGAGCACAGAGTGTCGGAGGCCATATTTGCGATCAGAGTCGCTCCGCAAATTTCCTCTCCTTACCTCTCACGGTATCGCGCAGATAGTGTGAGAGATCATATTTGCGAGCAGAGTCGCTCCGCAAATTTCCTCTCCTTACCTCTCACGGTTTCGCGCAGAGAGTGTGAGAGATCATATTTGCGAGCAGAGTCGCTCCGCAAATTTCCTCTCCTTACCTCTCACGGTTTCGCGCAGAGAGTGTGAGAGATCATATTTGCGAGCAGAGTCGCTCCGCAAATTTGCACCAGGTGGCACCAGTAATAATAAGACGCACCTTGGGTACATATGTTCGTCGCAGTGCTCCTCCGATAATACACTTGGCCCCTCTAGTCCTGGGTAGGCAGCAGCCAAGAGCATTGGGAGTAACCTTTGACATTATCACTGGAAAACAACAGTGTCCCACTTGTTGCTCCATCATAATGCGACTCCTTTCCATTACGGAATCTAGGTCAAGAGAGAAGTTGCATCTGCTCTTGCCGCAATGGAGGAGTCTTGATCCAGCCGTAGCAGGATGAGAGAAGAGTAAAATAATATATGTTTCCTCTTTCTCTCTCCGTTATGAACTACCCACGGTTCCCCAAGTGATAATAATACACACCGTGGGTAGATATGTTCGTCGCAGTGCTCCTCCGATAATACACTTGGCCCCTGTAGTCCTGGGTAGGCAGCAGCCAAGAGCATTGGGAGTAACCTTTGACAGATTTGCGATCAAAGTCTCTCCGCAAATTTGCACTCCTCATCTCTTGTGTTGGCGAGCACAGAGTGTCGGAGGCCATATTTGCGATCAGAGTCGCTCCGCAAAATTCCTCTCCTTACCTCTCACGGTATCGCGCAGAGAGTGTGAGAGATCATATTTGCGAGCAGAGTCGCTCCGCAAATTTCCTCTCCTTACCTCTCACGGTTTCGCGCAGAGAGTGTGAGAGATCATATTTGCGAGCAGAGTCGCTCCGCAAATTTGCACCAGGTGGCACCAGTAATAATAAGACGCACCTTGGGTACATATGTTCGTCGCAGTGCTCCTCCGATAATACACTTGGCCCCTCTAGTCCTGGGTAGGCAGCAGCCAAGAGCATTGGGAGTAACCTTTGACATTATCACTGGAAAACAACAGTGTCCCACTTGTTGCTCCATCATAATGCGACTCCTTTCCATTACGGAATCTAGGTCAAGAGAGAAGTTGCATCTGCTCTTGCCGCAATGGAGGAGTCTTGATCCAGCCGTAGCAGGATGAGAGAAGAGTAAAATAATATATGTTTCCTCTTTCTCTCTCCGTTATGAACTACCCACGGTTCCCCAAGTGATAATAATACACACCGTGGGTAGATATGTTCGTCGCAGTGCTCCTCCCATAATACACTTGGCCCCTCTAGTCCTGGGTAGGCAGCAGCCATGAGCAGTGGGAGTAACCTTTGACAGATTTGCGATCAGAGTCGCTACGCAAATTTGCTCTCCTTACGTCTCACTGTAAGAAGCAGAGAGTGTGAGAGAGCATATTTGCGACAAGAGTCGCTCCGCAAATAAGCACTCCTCATCTCTCGCGTTGGCGCGCACAGAGTGTCGGAGGCCATATTTGCGATCAGAGTCGCTCCGCAAATTTGCGTTCCTTATCTGTTTGCGTTAGCGCGCACAGAGTGTCGGAGGCCATATTTGCGATGAGTCGCTCCGAAAATTTGCACCAGTTTGCGCCAGTAATAATAAGACGCACTGTGGGTACATATACGTTCGTCGCAGTGCTCTTCCGATAACATATTTGGCCCCTGTAGTCCTGGGCAGGCAGCAGCCAAAAATATGCGGAAAAGCACAAAAATCCCTTGGGAGGGGGTGGGGGGAGTGTATATAGCGTTCGCCTTACTCCCCCCTGGTGGAGCCCCCCCCCGACCCAGACCTCGCGCGAGGTCGGGTCCCTATGGTGCGCGCGGAGCAGACCAGGTGTTATCCACTTTGGTGAATTTCGGGTTCACCGCAGAAAAAAGGGCCATTTTATAATGTGAGACATTAGAAATCACAAGGTGTCGGAGAAAAGTGCGTCTAACTAAGACACTTTTTGGCACCTCACATGTCCGATTTTGCTCTCCGCTAATTTCCGGTACTTCCGGTAACGTCTTAGGTAAGAGCTCGCACAGAGAGTGTCGGAGGGCAAAAATGGGCCCGGAAGTGCTCCGCAACAATGCGATCCTAACGTCTCACGTTATCGAGCAAAGGGTGTCGGAGCCCAAAAATGCGACCGGAAGCGCTCCGTCAATTTCCGGTCCTATACTCTCAGTTTAGCGTGCACAACGTGTCGCAACGCATATTTGCGACAGGTAGGGCTCCGCAAATTTGCTCTCCTTACCTCTCACGGTGTCGCGCACAGAGTGTGAGAGATCATATTTGCGAGCAGAGTCGCTCCGCAAATTTGCAATCCTCATCTCTTGCGTTGGCGCGCACAGAGTGTCGGAGGCCATATTTGCGATCAGAGTCGCTCCGCAAATTTCCTCTCCTTACCTCTCACGGTATCGCGCAGAGAGTGTGAGAGATCATATTTGCGAGCAGAGTCGCTCCGCAAATTTGCACCAGGTGGCACCAGTAATAATAAGACGCACCTTGGGTACATATGTTCGTCGCAGTGCTCCTCCGATAATACACTTGGCCCCTCTAGTCCTGGGTAGGCAGCAGCCAAGAGCACTGGGAGTAACCTTTGACATTATCACTGGAAAACAACAGTGTCCCACTTGTTGCTCCATCATAATGCGACTCCTTTCCATTACGGAATCTAAGTCAAGAGAGAAGTTGCAAATGCTCTTGCCGCAATGGAGGAGTCTTGATCCAGCCGTAGCAGGATGAGAGAAGAGCAAAATAATATATGTTTCCTCTTTCTCTCTCCGTTATGAACTACCCACGGTTCCCCAAGTGATAATAATACACACCGTGGGTAGATATGTTCGTCGCAGTGCTCCTCCGATAATACACTTGGCCCCTGTAGTCCTGGGTAGGCAGCAGCCAAGAGCTTTGGGAGTAACCTTTGACAGATTTGCGATCAGAGTCGCTCCGCAAATTTGCTCTCCTTACGTCTCACGGTAGGAAGCCCAGAGTGTGAGAGAGCATATTTGCGACAAGAGTCGCTCCGCAAATATGCACTCCTCATCTCTTGCGTTGGCGCGCACAGAGTGTCGGAGGCCATATTTGCGATCAGAGTCGCTCCGCAAATTTCCTCTCCTTACCTCTCACGGTATCGCGCAGAGAGTGTGAGAGATCATATTTGCGAGCAGAGTCGCTCCGCAAATTTCCTCTCCTTACCTCTCACGGTTTCGCGCAGAGAGTGTGAGAGATCATATTTGCGAGCAGAGTCGCTCCGCAAATTTGCACCAGGTGGCACCAGTAATAATAAGACGCACCTTGGGTACATATGTTCGTCGCAGTGCTCCTCCGATAATACACTTGGCCCCTCTAGTCCTGGGTAGGCAGCAGCCAAGTGCAGTGGGAGTAACCTTTGACATTATCACTGGAAAACAACAGTGTCCCACTTGTTGCTCCATCATAATGCGACTCCTTTCCATTACGGAATCTAGGTCAAGAGAGAAGTTGCATCTGCTCTTGCCGCAATGGGGGAGTCTTGATCCAGCCGTAGCAGGATGAGAGAAGAGTAAAATAATATATGTTTCCTCTTTCTCTCTCCGTTATGAACTACCCACGGTTCCCCAAGTGATAATAATACACACCGTGGGTAGATATGTTCGTCGCAGTGCTCCTCCGATAATACACTTGGCCCCTGTAGTCCTGGGTAGGCAGCAGCCAAGAGCATTGGGAGTAACCTTTGACAGATTTGCGATCAAAGTCTCTCCGCAAATTTGCACTCCTCATCTCTTGTGTTGGCGAGCACAGAGTGTCGGAGGCCATATTTGCGATCAGAGTCGCTCCGCAAATTTCCTCTCCTTACCTCTCACGGTATCGCGCAGAGAGTGTGAGAGATCATATTTGCGAGCAGAGTCGCTCCGCAAATTTCCTCTCCTTACCTCTCACGGTTTCGCGCAGAGAGTGTGAGAGATCATATTTGCGAGCAGAGTCGCTCCGCAAATTTGCACCAGGTGGCACCAGTAATAATAAGACGCACCTTGGGTACATATGTTCGTCGCAGTGCTCCTCCGATAATACACTTGGCCCCTCTAGTCCTGGGTAGGCAGCAGCCAAGAGCACTGGGAGTAACCTTTGACATTATCACTGGAAAACAACAGTGTCCCACTTGTTGCTCCATCATAATGCGACTCCTTTCCATTACGGAATCTAAGTCAAGAGAGAAGTTGCAAATGCTCTTGCCGCAATGGAGGAGTCTTGATCCAGCCGTAGCAGGATGAGAGAAGAGCAAAATAATATATGTTTCCTCTTTCTCTCTCCGTTATGAACTACCCACGGTTCCCCAAGTGATAATAATACACACCGTGGGTAGATATGTTCGTCGCAGTGCTCCTCCGATAATACACTTGGCCCCTGTAGTCCTGGGTAGGCAGCAGCCAAGAGCATTGGGAGTAACCTTTGACAGATTTGCGATCAGAGTCGCTCCGCAAATTTGCTCTCCTTACGTCTCACGGTAGGAAGCCCAGAGTGTGAGAGAGCATATTTGCGACAAGAGTCGCTCCGCAAATATGCACTCCTCATCTCTTGCGTTGGCGCGCACAGAGTGTCGGAGGCCATATTTGCGATCAGAGTCGCTCCGCAAATTTCCTCTCCTTACCTCTCACGGTATCGCGCAGAGAGTGTGAGAGATCATATTTGCGAGCAGAGTCGCTCCGCAAATTTCCTCTCCTTACCTCTCACGGTTTCGCGCAGAGAGTGTGAGAGATCATATTTGCGAGCAGAGTCGCTCCGCAAATTTGCACCAGGTGGCACCAGTAATAATAAGACGCACCTTGGGTACATATGTTCGTCGCAGTGCTCCTCCGATAATACACTTGGCCCCTCTAGTCCTGGGTAGGCAGCAGCCAAGTGCAGTGGGAGTAACCTTTGACATTATCACTGGAAAACAACAGTGTCCCACTTGTTGCTCCATCATAATGCGACTCCTTTCCATTACGGAATCTAGGTCAAGAGAGAAGTTGCATCTGCTCTTGCCGCAATGGGGGAGTCCTGATCCAGCCGTAGCAGGATGAGAGAAGAGTAAAATAATATATGTTTCCTCTTTCTCTCTCCGTTATGAACTACCCACGGTTCCCCAAGTGATAATAATACACACCGTGGGTAGATATGTTCGTCGCAGTGCTCCTCCGATAATACACTTGGCCCCTGTAGTCCTGGGTAGGCAGCAGCCAAGAGCATTGGGAGTAACCTTTGACAGATTTGCGATCAAAGTCTCTCCGCAAATTTGCACTCCTCATCTCTTGTGTTGGCGAGCACAGAGTGTCGGAGGCCATATTTGCGATCAGAGTCGCTCCGCAAATTTCCTCTCCTTACCTCTCACGGTATCGCGCAGAGAGTGTGAGAGATCATATTTGCGAGCAGAGTCGCTCCGCAAATTTCCTCTCCTTACCTCTCACGGTTTCGCGCAGAGAGTGTGAGAGATCATATTTGCGAGCAGAGTCGCTCCGCAAATTTGCACCAGGTGGCACCAGTAATAATAAGACGCACCTTGGGTACATATGTTCGTCGCAGTGCTCCTCCGATAATACACTTGGCCCCTCTAGTCCTGGGTAGGCAGCAGCCAAGAGCACTGGGAGTAACCTTTGACATTATCACTGGAAAACAACAGTGTCCCACTTGTTGCTCCATCATAATGCCACTCCTTTCCATTACGGAATCTAAGTCAAGAGAGAAGTTGCATCTGCTCTTGCCGCAATGGGGGAGTCTTGATCCAGCCGTAGCAGGATGAGAGAAGAGTAAAATAATATATGTTTCCTCTTTCTCTCTCCGTTATGAACTACCCACGGTTCCCCAAGTGATAATAATACACACCGTGGGTAGATATGTTCGTCGCAGTGCTCCTCCGATAATACACTTGGCCCCTGTAGTCCTGGGTAGGCAGCAGCCAAGAGCATTGGGAGTAACCTTTGACAGATTTGCGATCAAAGTCTCTCCGCAAATTTGCACTCCTCATCTCTTGTGTTGGCGAGCACAGAGTGTCGGAGGCCATATTTGCGATCAGAGTCGCTCCGCAAATTTCCTCTCCTTACCTCTCACGGTATCGCGCAGAGAGTGTGAGAGATCATATTTGCGAGCAGAGTCGCTCCGCAAATTTCCTCTCCTTACCTCTCACGGTTTCGCGCAGAGAGTGTGAGAGATCATATTTGCGAGCAGAGTCGCTCCGCAAATTTGCACCAGGTGGCACCAGTAATAATAAGACGCACCTTGGGTACATATGTTCGTCGCAGTGCTCCTCCGATAATACACTTGGCCCCTCTAGTCCTGGGTAGGCAGCAGCCAAGAGCACTGGGAGTAACCTTTGACATTATCACTGGAAAACAACAGTGTCCCACTTGTTGCTCCATCATAATGCCACTCCTTTCCATTACGGAATCTAAGTCAAGAGAGAAGTTGCATCTGCTCTTGCCGCAATGGGGGAGTCTTGATCCAGCCGTAGCAGGATGAGAGAAGAGTAAAATAATATATGTTTCCTCTTTCTCTCTCCGTTATGAACTACCCACGGTTCCCCAAGTGATAATAATACACACCGTGGGTAGATATGTTCGTCGCAGTGCTCCTCCGATAATACACTTGGCCCCTGTAGTCCTGGGTAGGCAGCAGCCAAGAGCATTGGGAGTAACCTTTGACAGATTTGCGATCAAAGTCTCTCCGCAAATTTGCACTCCTCATCTCTTGTGTTGGCGAGCACAGAGTGTCGGAGGCCATATTTGCGATCAGAGTCGCTCCGCAAATTTCCTCTCCTTACCTCTCACGGTATCGCGCAGAGAGTGTGAGAGATCATATTTGCGAGCAGAGTCGCTCCGCAAATTTCCTCTCCTTACCTCTCACGGTTTCGCGCAGAGAGTGTGAGAGATCATATTTGCGAGCAGAGTCGCTCCGCAAATTTGCACCAGGTGGCACCAGTAATAATAAGACGCACCTTGGGTACATATGTTCGTCGCAGTGCTCCTCCGATAATACACTTGGCCCCTCTAGTCCTGGGTAGGCAGCAGCCAAGAGCACTGGGAGTAACCTTTGACATTATCACTGGAAAACAACAGTGTCCCACTTGTTGCTCCATCATAATGCCACTCCTTTCCATTACGGAATCTAAGTCAAGAGAGAAGTTGCATCTGCTCTTGCCGCAATGGGGGAGTCTTGATCCAGCCGTAGCAGGATGAGAGAAGAGTAAAATAATATATGTTTCCTCTTTCTCTCTCCGTTATGAACTACCCACGGTTCCCCAAGTGATAATAATACACACCGTGGGTAGATATGTTCGTCGCAGTGCTCCTCCGATAATACACTTGGCCCCTGTAGTCCTGGGTAGGCAGCAGCCAAGAGCATTGGGAGTAACCTTTGACAGATTTGCGATCAAAGTCTCTCCGCAAATTTGCACTCCTCATCTCTTGTGTTGGCGAGCACAGAGTGTCGGAGGCCATATTTGCGATCAGAGTCCCTCAATTTCCTCTCCTTACCTCTCACGGTGTCGCGCAGAGAGTGTGAGAGATCATATTTGCGAGCAGAGTCGCTCCGCAAATTTGCACCAGGTGGCACCAGTAATAATAAGACGCACCTTGGGTACATATGTTCGTCGCAGTGCTCCTCCCATAATACACTTGGCCCCTCTAGTCCTGGGTAGGCAGCAGCCAAGAGCACTGGGAGTAACCTTTGACATTATCACTGGAAAACAACAGTGTCCCACTTGTTGCTCCATCATAATGCGACTCCTTTCCATTACGGAATCTAAGTCAAGAGAGAAGTTGCATCTGCTCTTGCCGCAATGGAGGAGTCTTGATCCAGCCGTAGCAGGATGAGAGAAGAGCAAAATAATATATGTTTCCTCTTTCTCTCTCCGTTATGAACTACCCACGGTTCCCCAAGTGATAATAATACACACCGTGGGTAGATATGTTCGTCGCAGTGCTCCTCCGATAATACACTTGGCCCCTGTAGTCCTGGGTAGGCAGCAGCCAAGAGCATTGGGAGTAACCTTTGACAGATTTGCGATCAGAGTCGCTCCGCAAATTTGCTCTCCTTACGTCTCACGGTAGGAAGCCCAGAGTGTGAGAGAGCATATTTGCGACAAGAGTCGCTCCGCAAATATGCACTCCTCATCTCTTGCGTTGGCGCGCACAGAGTGTCGGAGGCCATATTTGCGATCAGAGTCGCTCCGCAAATTTGCGTTCCTTATCTGTTCGCGTTAGCGAGCACAGAGTGTCGGAGGCCATATTTGCGATGAGTCGCTCCGAAAATTTGCACCAGGTGGCACCAGTAATAATAAGACGCACCTTGGGTACATTATGTTCGTCGCAGTGCTCCTCCGATAATACACTTGGCCCCTGTAGTCCTGGGTAGGCAGCAGCCAAGAGCATTGGGAGTAACCTTTGACAGATTTGCGATCAGAGTCGCTCCGTAAATTTGCTCTCCTTACGTCTCACGGTAGGAAGCACAGAGTGTGAGAGAGCATATTTGCGACAAGAGTCGCTCCGCAAATATGCACTCCTCATCTCTTGCGTTGGCGCGCACAGAGTGTCGGAGGCCATATTTGCGATCAGAGTCGCTCCGCAAATTTGCGTTCCTTATCTGTTCGCGTTAGCGAGCACAGAGTGTCGGAGGCCATATTTGCGATGAGTCGCTCCAAAAATTTGCACCAGGTGGCAACAGTAATAATAAGACGCACCTTGGGTACATTATGTTCGTCGCAGTGCTCCTCCGATAATACACTTGGCCCCTGTAGTCCTGGGTAGGCAGCAGCCAAGTGCAGTGGGAGTAACCTTTGACAGATTTGCGATCAGAGTCGCTACGCAAATTTGCTCTCCTTACGTCTCACTGTAAGAAGCACAGAGTGTGAGAGAGCATATTTGCGACAAGAGTCGCTCCGCAAAATTGCACTCCTCATCTCTGGCGTTGGCGCGCACAGAGTGTCGGAGGCCATATTTGCGATCAGAGTCGCTCCGCAAATTTGCGTTCCTTATCTGTTCGCGTTAGCGAGCACAGAGTGTCGGAGGCCATATTTGCGATGAGTCGCTCCGAAAATTTGCACCAGGTGGCACCAGTAATAATAAGACGCACCTTGGGTACATTATGTTGGTCGCAGTGCTCCTCCGATAATACACTTGGCCCCTGTAGTCCTGGGTAGGCAGCAGCCAAGAGCAGTGGGAGTAACCTTTGACAGATTTGCGATCAGAGTCGCTACGCAAATTTGCTCTCCTTACGTCTCACTGTAAGAAGCACAGAGTGTGAGAGAGCATATTTGCGACAAGAGTCGCTCCGCAAATATGCACTCCTCATCTCTTGCGTTGGCGCGCACAGAGTGTCGGAGGCCATATTTGCGATCAGAGTCGCTCCGCAAATTTGCGTTCCTTATCTGTTCGCGTTAGCGAGCACAGAGTGTCGGAGGCCATATTTGCGATGAGTCGCTCCAAAAATTTGCACCAGGTGGCAACAGTAATAATAAGACGCACCTTGGGTACATTATGTTCGTCGCAGTGCTCCTCCGATAATACACTTGGCCCCTGTAGTCCTGGGTAGGCAGCAGCCAAGAGCATTGGGAGTAACCTTTGACAGATTTGCGATCAGAGTCGCTACGCAAATATCCTCTCCTTACGTCTCACTGTAGCAAGCACAGAGTGTGAGAGAGCATATTTGCGACAAGAGTCGCTCCGCAAAATTGCACTCCTCATCTCTTGCGTTGGCGCGCACAGAGTGTCGGAGGCCATATTTGCGATCAGAGTCGCTCCGCAAATTTGCGTTCCTTATCTGTTCGCATTAGCGAGCACAGAGTGTCGGAGGCCATATTTGCGATGAGTCGCTCCGAAAATTTGCACCAGGTGGCACCAGTAATAATAAGACGCACCTTGGGTACATTATGTTCGTCGCAGTGCTCCTCCGATAATACACTTGGCCCCTGTAGTCCTGGGTAGGCAGCAGCCAAGAGCATCTGGAGTAACCTTTGACAGATTTGCGATCAGAGTCGCTACGCAAATATCCTCTCCTTACGTCTCACTGTAGCAAGCACAGAGTGTGAGAGAGCATATTTGCGACAAGAGTCGCTCCGCAAAATTGCACTCCTCATCTCTTGCGTTGGCGCGCACAGAGTGTCGGAGGCCATATTTGCGATCAGAGTCGCTCCGCAAATTTGCGTTCCTTATCTGTTTGCGTTAGCGCGCACAGAGTGTCGGAGGCCATATTTGCGATGAGTCGCTCCGAAAATTTGCACCAGTTTGCGCCAGTAATAATAAGACGCACCTTGGGTACATATACGTTCGTCGCAGTGCTCTTCCGATAACATATTTGGCCCCTGTAGTCCTGGGCAGGCAGCAGCCAAAAATATGCGGAAAAGCACAAAAAACCCTTGGGAGGGGGTGGGGGGAGTGTATATAGCGTTCGCCTTACTCCCCCCTGGTAGACCCCCCCCCGACCCAGACCTCGCGCGAGGTCGGGTCCCTATGGTGCGCGCGGAGCAGACCAGGTGTTATCCACTTTGGTGAATTTCGGGTTCACCGCAGAAAAAAGGGCCATTTTGTAATGTGAGACATTAGAAATCACAAGGTGTCGGAGAAAAGTGCGTCTAACTAAGACACTTTTTGGCACCTCACATGTCCGGTTTTGCTCTCCGCTAATTTCCGGTACTTCCGGTAACGTCTTAGGTAAGAGCTCGCACAGAGAGTGTCGGAGGGCATAAATGGGCCCGGAAGGGCTCCGCAATAATGCGATCCTTACGTCTCACGTTATCGAGCAAAGGGTGTCGGAGCCCAAAAATGCGACCGGAAGCGCTCCGTCAATTTCCGATCCTATACTCTCAGTTTAGCGTGCACAACGTGTCGCGACGCATATTTGCGACCGGTAGGGCTCCGCAAATTTGCTCTCCTTACCTCTCATCCTCAGGTGATCGCGCACAGAGCATCTGAGCGCAAAAATGCGACCGGAAGTGGTCCGTAAATCTGCGATCCTTGTCTCTCGCACGCATCATGGCGCGCACAAATTTGCGGAGCGACTCTGATCGCAAATATGGCCTCCGACACTGTGTGCGCACTAAAGGGAGAGATGAAGAATGCAAATTTGCGGAGCGACTCTGATCGCAAATATGGCCTCCTACACTCTCTGCGCGCTAACGCGAGAGATTTAAGGAGCGCAAATTTGCGGAGCGACTCTGATCGCAAATATGGCCTCCGACACTCTATGGGCGATAACGGGAGAGATGAAGAATGCAAATTTGCGGAGCGACTCTGGTCGCAAATATGCTCTCTCACACTCTCTGCGCCATACCGTGAGAGGTAAGGAGCGCAAATTTTCGGAGCGACTCTTATCGCAAATATGGCCTCCGACACTCTGTGCGCACTAAAGGGAGAGATGAAGAATGCAAATTTGCGGAGCGACTCTGATCGCAAATATGGCCTCCTACACTCTCTGCGCGCTAACGCGAGAGATTTAAGGAGCGCAAATTTGCGGAGCGACTCTGATCGCAAATATGGCCTCCGACACTCTATGGGCGATAACGGGAGAGATGAAGAATGCAAATTTGCGGAGCGACTCTGGTCGCAAATATGCTCTCTCACACTCTCTGCGCCATACCGTGAGAGGTAAGGAGCGCAAATTTTCGGAGCGACTCTGATCGCAAATATGGCCTCCGACACTCTGTGCGCACTAAAGGGAGAGATGAAGAATGCAAATTTGCGGAGCGACTCTGATCGCAAATATGGCCTCCTACACTCTCTGCGCGCTAACGCGAGAGATTTAAGGAGCGCAATTTTGCGGAGCGACTCTGATCGCAAATATGGCCTCCGACACTCTATGGGCGATAACGGGAGAGATGAAGAATGCAAATTTGCGGAGCGACTCTGGTCGCAAATATGCTCTCTCACACTCTCTGCGCCATACCGTGAGAGGTAAGGAGCGCAAATTTTCGGAGCGACTCTGATCGCAAATATGGCCTCCGACACTCTGTGCGCACTAAAGGGAGAGATGAAGAATGCAAATTTGCGGAGCGACTCTGGTCGCAAATATGCTCTCTCACACTCTCTGCGCCATACCGTGAGAGGTAAGGAGCGCAAATTTTCGGAGCGACTCTGATCGCAAATATGGCCTCCGACACTCTGTGCGCACTAAAGGGAGAGATGAAGAATGCAAATTTGCGGAGCGACTCTGATCGCAAATATGGCCTCCTACACTCTCTGCGCGCTAACGCGAGAGATTTAAGGAGCGCAAATTTGCGGAGCGACTCTGATCGCAAATATGGCCTCCGACACTCTATGGGCGATAACGGGAGAGATGAAGAATGCAAATTTGCGGAGCGACTCTGGTCGCAAATATGCTCTCTCACACTCTCTGCGCCATACCGTGAGAGGTAAGGAGCGCAAATTTTCGGAGCGACTCTGATCGCAAATATGGCCTCCGACACTCTGTGCGCACTAAAGGGAGAGATGAAGAATGCAAATTTGCGGAGCGACTCTGGTCGCAAATATGCTCTCTCACACTCTCTGCGCCATACCGTGAGAGGTAAGGAGCGCAAATTTTCGGAGCGACTCTGATCGCAAATATGGCCTCCGACACTCTGTGCGCACTAAAGGGAGAGATGAAGAATGCAAATTTGCGGAGCGACTCTGATCGCAAATATGGCCTCCTACACTCTCTGCGCGCTAACGCGAGAGATTTAAGGAGCGCAAATTTGCGGAGCGACTCTGATCGCAAATATGGCCTCCGACACTCTATGGGCGATAACGGGAGAGATGAAGAATGCAAATTTGCGGAGCGACTCTGGTCGCAAATATGCTCTCTCACACTCTCTGCGCCATACCGTGAGAGGTAAGGAGCGCAAATTTTCGGAGCGACTCTGATCGCAAATATGGCCTCCGACACTCTGTGCGCACTAAAGGGAGAGATGAAGAATGCAAATTTGCGGAGCGACTCTGATCGCAAATATGGCCTCCTACACTCTCTGCGCGCTAACGCGAGAGATTTAAGGAGCGCAAATTTGCGGAGCGACTCTGATCGCAAATATGGCCTCCGACACTCTATGGGCGATAACGGGAGAGATGAAGAATGCAAATTTGCGGAGCGACTCTGGTCGCAAATATGCTCTCTCACACTCTCTGCGCCATACCGTGAGAGGTAAGGAGCGCAAATTTTCGGAGCGACTCTGATCGCAAATATGGCCTCCGACACTCTGTGCGCACTAAAGGGAGAGATGAAGAATGCAAATTTGCGGAGCGACTCTGATCGCAAATATGGCCTCCTACACTCTCTGCGCGCTAACGCGAGAGATTTAAGGAGCGCAAATTTGCGGAGCGACTCTGATCGCAAATATGGCCTCCGACACTCTATGGGCGCTAACGGGAGAGATGAAGAATGCAAATTTGCGGAGCGACTCTGGTCGCAAATATGCTCTCTCACACTCCTTGCGCGCTACCGTAAGAGGTAAGGAGAGCAAATTTGCGGAGCGACTCTGATTGCAAATATGCTCTCCCACACGCAAATAGGGCCTATGGGGCATTAAGGGTCGGAGGTGAAAAACATGTCGTGGGTGCTCATGGTAACACCCTTGCTGCTGCTCCCTCCTCCTTGCATGGAAGGTAAGGGTGAACCATCACCTGACAATTATTGACAGCAGTAGCTTCCGCAGCGATTTTCCTTCGTATCTGAGAACATCATATCAGTCACTAGGGGAGGGAAACCACTTTTAATGCCTGGTGGCTTGTCTGCTCAATAGTTCCTCTTATAGGAGAGGTAAGAGACGATATTTTTGTGGCGAGTGCGACATTCTCACCTAGAGCAATGAACCCATATCTGTGATGTGAGGAGGAGGAGGAGTAGGAGAAGGATACAGGGACATTTTCATAGGAAAAATTCCTGTTTCTCTTCCGTTAACCACGCGTTCGCCCTCTGTCTCTCTCTCCATACGTGTTGTGGTGAACACCAACAACATGATCATTAGTGGACGTCTCTGAGTGAGGTGAGGAGGAGGTACGCACGGGAGCGAGCCAGCGAGGGACGGAGGGAGGGAGGGAGCTAGCGACCGACCGCGCTTCCACCCCAACACACATGCGAGGAGGAGGATAAACTTTCAGAGGAAAAATTCCTAAGTTTTTCTTCCGTTAACCATAGGTTCGCCCTCTGTCTCTCTCTATCCATACGTGTTGTGGTGAACAACAACATTATCATCATTAGTGGACCTCTCTGAGTGAGGTGAGGAAGAGGTACGCACGGGAGCGAGCCAGCGAGGGACGGAGGGAGGGAGGGAGGGAGCGAGCGAGCGACCGACCGACCGCGCTTCCACCCCAACACACATGCGAGGAGGAGGATAAACTTTCAGAGGAAAAATTCCTAAGTATTTCTTCCGTTAACCATAGGTTCGCCCTCTGTCTCTCTCTGTCCATACGTGTTGTGGTGAACAACAACATTATCATCATTAGTGGACCTCTCTGAGTGAGGTGAGGAAGAGGTACGCACGGGAGCGAGCCAGCGAGGGACGGAGGGAGGGAGGGAGGGAGCGAGCGACCGACCGACCGACCGACCGACCACGCTTCCACCCCCAACACACATGCGAGGAGGAGGAGGATAAACTTTCAGAGGAAAAATTCCTAAGTTTTTCTTCCGTTAACCATAGGTTCGCCCTCTGTCTCTCTCTCTGTCCATACGTGTTGTGGTGAACAACAACATTATCATCATTAGTGGACCTCTCTGAGTGAGGTGAGGAAGAGGTACGCACGGGAGCGAGCCAGCGAGGGACGGAGGGAGGGAGGGAGGGAGCGAGCGACCGACCGACCGACCGACCACGCTTCCACCCCCAATACACACATACACACACACACATCAGCGGACATTTATCGACAATAATACGTGTCTGCTGACAGTTTCCTCCTATGCTGAGAGCATAGAGTCACCAACTGATGGAAGACACTTTTATGCTATGAGTATTGTCTGATACCATTATCTTTTTATTCTTGGGAGAGGTGGCACACTGCGACTTGGGGTTGATTGTTGAAGATGATGATGATGATAGCCTGAGACAGTCTCCTTGATCAAATTCCTTCTCACCAGACAGCATAGTAATTACGCATAAATGCCACCAAAAGCGCCCCGTAAATTATAGCTCCCTATGTCTCACGTCAGCGCGGATAGAGTGTGGGAGAGCATATTTGCGACCAGAGTCGCTCCGCAAATTTGCGTTCCTTATCTGTTTGCGTTAGCGCGCACAGAGTGTCGGAGGCCATATTTGCGGTCAGAGTCGCTCCGCAAAATTGTGCTCCTTAAATCTCACGTTATCGAGCACAGAGTGTCGGAGGCCATATTTGGGGTCAGAGTCGCTCCGCAAATTTGTGCTCCTTACCTCTCACGTTAGGGCGCACAGAGTGTCGGAGGCCATATTTGGGGTCAGAGTGGCTCCGCAAATTTGTGTTCCTTACCTCTCAGGTTAGAGCGCACATAGTGTCGGAGCGACTCTGACCCCAAATATGGCCTCCGACACTCTGTGCACGGTAACGCGAGACATAAGGATCGCAAAGTTGCGGAGCGACTCTGTTCGCAAATATGGCCTCTAGCTAACACCCTTGCTGCTGCTGCTGCTGCTCCCTCCTCCTTGCATGGAAGGTAAGGGGGAACCATCACCTGACAATTATCGACACCAGTAGCTTTCACAGCGATTTTCCTTCGTATATGAGAACATCATATCAGTCACTATGGGAGGGAAATCACTTTTAATGCCTGGTGGCGTGTCTGCTCAATAGTTCCTCTTATAAGAGAGGTAAGAGACGATATTTTTGTGGCTACGACGACATTCTCACCTAGAGCAATGAACCCACATATGTGATGCGAGGAGGAGGAGGATACAAGTAAACTTTCAGAGGAAAAATTCCTAAGTTTTTCTTCCGTTAACCATAGGTTCGCCCTCTGTCTCTCTCTGTCCATACGTGTTGTGGTGAACAACAACATTATCATCATTAGTGGACCTCTCTGAGTGAGGTGAGGAAGAGGTACGCACGGGAGCGAGCCAGCGAGGGACGGAGGAAGGGAGGGAGGGAGCGACCGACCGCGCTTCCACCCCAACACACACACACACACACACACATCAGCGGACATTTATCGACAATAATAATAATTTCCTCTCCATACCTCTCACGGTATCGCGCAGAGAGTGTGAGAGATCATATTTGCGAGCAGAGTCGCTCCGCAAATTTGCACCAGGTGGCACCAGTAATAATAAGACGCACCTTGGGTACATATGTTCGTCGCAGTGCTCCTCCGATAATACACTTGGCCCCTCTAGTCCTGGGTAGGGAGCAGCCAAGAGCAGTGGGAGTAACCTTTGACATTATCACTGGATAACAACAGTGTCACACTTGCTGCTCCATCATAATGCGACTCCTTTCCATTACGGAATCTAAGTCAAGAGAGAAGTTGCATCTGCTCTTGCCGCAATGGGGGAGTCTTGATCCAGCCGTAGCAGGATGAGAGAAGAGTAAAATAATATATGTTTCCTCTTTCTCTCTCCGTTATGAACTACCCACGGTTCCCCAAGTGATAATAATACACACCGTGGGTAGATATGTTGGTCGCAGTGCTCCTCCCATAATACACTTGGCCCCTCTAGTCCTGGGTAGGCAGCAGCCATGAGCAGTGGGAGTAACCTTTGACAGATTTGCGATCAGAGTCTCACCTCAAATTTGCACTCCTCATCTCTTGCGTTGGCGCGCAGAGAGTGTCGGAGGCCATATTTGCGATCAGAGTCGCTCCGCAAATTTCCTCTCCTTACCTCTGACGGTATCGCGCAGAGAGTGTGAGAGATCATATTTGCGAGCAGAGTCGCTCCGCAAATATGCACCAGGTGGCACCAGTAATAATAAGACGCACCTTGGGTACATATGTTCGTCGCAGTGCTCCTCCGATAATACACTTGGCCCCTCTAGTCCTGGGTAGGGAGCAGCCAAGAGCAGTGGGAGTAACCTTTGACATTATCACTGGATAACAACAGTGTCACACTTGCTGCTCCATCATAATGCGACTCCTTTCCATTACGGAATCTAAGTCAAGAGAGAAGTTGCATCTGCTCTTGCCGCAATGGGGGAGTCTTGATCCAGCCGTAGCAGGATGAGAGAAGAGTAAAATAATATATGTTTCCTCTTTCTCTCTCCGTTATGAACTACCCACGTTTCACTAAGTGATAATAATACACACCGTGGGTAGATATGTTCGTCGCAGTGCTCCTCCCATAATACACTTGGCCCCTGTAGTCCTGGGTAGGCAGCAGCCATGAGCAGTGGGAGTAACCTTTGACAGATTTGCGATCAGAGTCTCACCTCAAAATTGCACTCCTCATCTCTTGCGTTGGCGCGCACAGAGTGTCGGAGGCCATATTTGCGATCAGAGTCGCTCCGCAAATTTCCTCTCCTTACCTCTCACGGTATCGCGCAGAGAGTGTGAGAGATCATATTTGCGAGCAGAGTCGCTCCGCAAATATGCACCAGGTGGCACCAGTAATAATAAGACGCACCTTGGGTACATATGTTCGTCGCAGTGCTCCTCCGATAATACACTTGGCCCCTCTAGTCCTGGGTAGGGAGCAGCCAAGAGCAGTGGGAGTAACCTTTGACATTATCACTGGATAACAACAGTGTCACACTTGCTGCTCCATCATAATGCGACTCCTTTCCATTACGGAATCTAAGTCAAGAGAGAAGTTGCATCTGCTCTTGCCGCAATGGGGGAGTCTTGATCCAGCCGTAGCAGGATGAGAGAAGAGTAAAATAATATATGTTTCCTCTTTCTCTCTCCGTTATGAACTACCCACGTTTCACTAAGTGATAATAATACACACCGTGGGTAGATATGTTGGTCGCAGTGCTCCTCCGATAATACACTTGGCCCCTGTAGTCCTGGGTAGGCAGCAGCCAAGAGCATTGGGAGTAACCTTTGACAGATTTGCGATCAGAGTCTCTCCGCAAATTTGCACTCCTCATCTCTTGCGTTGGCGCGCAGAGAGTGTCGGAGGCCATATTTGCGATCAGAGTCGCTCCGCAAATTTCCTCTCCTTACCTCTGACGGTATCGCGCAGAGAGTGTGAGAGATCATATTTGCGAGCAGAGTCGCTCCGCAAATTTGCACCAGGTGGCACCAGTAATAATAAGACGCACCTTAGGTACATATGTTCGTCGCAGTGCTCCTCCGATAATACACTTGGCCCCTCTAGTCCTGGGTAGGCAGCAACCAAGAGCAGTGGGAGTAACCTTTGACATTATCACTGGAAAACAACAGTGTCCCACTTGTTGCTCCATCATAATGCGACTCCTTTCCATTACGGAATCTAGGTCAAGAGAGAAGTTGCATCTGCTCTTGCCGCAATGGAGGAGTCTTGATCCAGCCGTAGCAGGATGAGAGAAGAGCAAAATAATATATGTTTCCTCTTTCTCTCTCCGTTATGAACTACCCACGGCTCCCCAAGTGATAATAATACACACCGTGGGTAGATATGTTCGTCGCAGTGCTCCTCCGATAATACACTTGGCCCCTCTAGTCCTGGGTAGGGAGCAGCCAAGAGCAGTGGGAGTAACCTTTGACATTATCACTGGATAACAACAGTGTCACACTTGCTGCTCCATCATAATGCGACTCCTTTCCATTACGGAATCTAAGTCAAGAGAGAAGTTGCATCTGCTCTTGCCGCAATGGGGGAGTCTTGATCCAGCCGTAGCAGGATGAGAGAAGAGTAAAATAATATATGTTTCCTCTTTCTCTCTCCGTTATGAACTACCCACGGTTCCCCAAGTGATAATAATACACACCGTGGGTAGATATGTTGGTCGCAGTGCTCCTCCCATAATACACTTGGCCCCTCTAGTCCTGGGTAGGCAGCAGCCATGAGCAGTGGGAGTAACCTTTGACAGATTTGCGATCAGAGTCTCACCTCAAATTTGCACTCCTCATCTCTTGCGTTGGCGCGCAGAGAGTGTCGGAGGCCATATTTGCGATCAGAGTCGCTCCGCAAATTTCCTCTCCTTACCTCTCACGGTATCGCGCAGAGAGTGTGAGAGATCATATTTGCGAGCAGAGTCGCTCCGCAAATATGCACCAGGTGGCACCAGTAATAATAAGACGCACCTTGGGTACATATGTTCGTCGCAGTGCTCCTCCGATAATACACTTGGCCCCTCTAGTCCTGGGTAGGGAGCAGCCAAGAGCAGTGGGAGTAACCTTTGACATTATCACTGGATAACAACAGTGTCACACTTGCTGCTCCATCATAATGCGACTCCTTTCCATTACGGAATCTAAGTCAAGAGAGAAGTTGCATCTGCTCTTGCCGCAATGGGGGAGTCTTGATCCAGCCGTAGCAGGATGAGAGAAGAGTAAAATAATATATGTTTCCTCTTTCTCTCTCCGTTATGAACTACCCACGTTTCACTAAGTGATAATAATACACACCGTGGGTAGATATGTTCGTCGCAGTGCTCCTCCGATAATACACTTGGCCCCTGTAGTCCTGGGTAGGCAGCAGCCAAGAGCATTGGGAGTAACCTTTGACAGATTTGCGATCAGAGTCTCTCCGCAAATTTGCACTCCTCATCTCTTGCGTTGGCGCGCAGAGAGTGTCGGAGGCCATATTTGCGATCAGAGTCGCTCCGCAAATTTCCTCTCCTTACCTCTGACGGTATCGCGCAGAGAGTGTGAGAGATCATATTTGCGAGCAGAGTCGCTCCGCAAATTTGCACCAGGTGGCACCAGTAATAATAAGACGCACCTTAGGTACATATGTTCGTCGCAGTGCTCCTCCGATAATACACTTGGCCCCTCTAGTCCTGGGTAGGCAGCAACCAAGAGCAGTGGGAGTAACCTTTGACATTATCACTGGAGAACAACAGTGTCCCACTTGTTGCTCCATCATAATGCGACTCCTTTCCATTACGGAATCTAGGTCAAGAGAGAAGTTGCATCTGCTCTTGCCGCAATGGAGGAGTCTTGATCCAGCCGTAGCAGGATGAGAGAAGAGCAAAATAATATATGTTTCCTCTTTCTCTCTCCGTTATGAACTACCCACGGTTCCCCAAGTGATAATAATACACACCGTGGGTAGATATGTTGGTCGCAGTGCTCCTCCGATAATACACTTGGCCCCTGTAGTCCTGGGTAGGCAGCAGCCAAGAGCAGTGGGAGTAACCTTTGACAGATTTGCGATCAGAGTCTCTCCGCAAATTTGCACTCCTCATCTCTTGCGTTGGCGCGCAGAGAGTGTCGGAGGCCATATTTGCGATCAGAGTCGCTCCGCAAATTTCCTCTCCTTACCTCTCACGGTTTCGCGCAGAGAGTGTGAGAGATCATATTTGCGAGCAGAGTCGCTCCGCAAATTTGCACCAGGTGGCACCAGTAATAATAAGACGCACCTTGGGTAGATATGTTCGTCGCAGTGCTCCTCCGATAATACACTTGGCCCCTCTAGTCCTGGGTAGGCAGCAGCCAAGAGCAGTGGGAGTAACCTTTGACATTATCACTGGAGAACAACAGTGTCCCACTTGTTGCTCCATCATAATGCGACTCCTTTCCATTACGGAATCTAAGTCAAGAGAGAAGTTGCATCTGCTCTTGCCGCAATGGAGGAGTCTTGATCCAGCCGTAGCAGGATGAGAGAAGAGCAAAATAATATATGTTTCCTCTTTCTCTCTCCGTTATGAACTACCCACGGCTCCCCAAGTGATAATAACACACACCGTGGGTAGATATGTTCGTCGCAGTGCTCCTCCGATAATACACTTGGCCCCTCTAGTCCTGGGTAGGCAGCAGCCAAGAGCATTGGGAGTAACCTTTGACATTATCACTGGAAAACAACAGTGTCCCACTTGTTGCTCCATCATAATGCGACTCCTTTCCATTACGGAATCTAGGTCAAGAGAGAAGTTGCATCTGCTCTTGCCGCAATGGAGGAGTCTTGATCCAGCCGTAGCAGGATGAGAGAAGAGTAAAATAATATATGTTTCCTCTTTCTCTCTCCGTTATGAACTACCCACGGTTCCCCAAGTGATAATAATACACACCGTGGGTAGATATGTTGGTCGCAGTGCTCCTCCGATAATACACTTGGCCCCTGTAGTCCTGGGTAGGCAGCAGCCAAGAGCATTGGGAGTAACCTTTGACAGATTTGCGATCAAAGTCTCTCCGCAAATTTGCACTCCTCATCTCTTGTGTTGGCGAGCACAGAGTGTCGGAGGCCATATTTGCGATCAGAGTCGCTCCGCAAATTTCCTCTCCTTACCTCTGACGGTATCGCGCAGAGAGTGTGAGAGATCATATTTGCGAGCAGAGTCGCTCCGCAAATTTGCACCAGGTGGCACCAGTAATAATAAGACGCACCTTGGGTACATATGTTCGTCGCAGTGCTCCTCCGATAATACACTTGGCCCCTCTAGTCCTGGGTAGGCAGCAGCCAAGAGCATTGGGAGTAACCTTTGACATTATCACTGGAAAACAACAGTGTCCCACTTGTTGCTCCATCATAATGCGACTCCTTTCCATTACGGAATCTAGGTCAAGAGAGAAGTTGCATCTGCTCTTGCCGCAATGGAGGAGTCTTGATCCAGCCGTAGCAGGATGAGAGAAGAGCAAAATAATATATGTTTCCTCTTTCTCTCTCCGTTATGAACTACCCACGGTTCCCCAAGTGATAATAATACACACCGTGGGTAGATATGTTCGTCGCAGTGCTCCTCCGATAATACACTTGGCCCCTGTATTCCTGGGTAGGCAGCAGCCAAGAGCAGTGGGAGTAACCTTTGACATTATCACTGGAAAACAACAGTGTCCCACTTGTTGCTCCATCATAATGCGACTCCTTTCCATTACGGAATCTAGGTCAAGAGAGAAGTTGCATCTGCTCTTGCCGCAATGGAGGAGTCTTGATCCAGCCGTAGCAGGATGAGAGAAGAGCAAAATAATATTATCATCATTAGTGGACCTCTCTGAGTGAGGTGAGGAAGAGGTACGCACGGGAGCGAGCCAGCGAGGGACGGAGAGAGGGAGGGAGCGAGCGACCGACCGACCGACCGCGCTTCCACCCCAACACACATGCGAGGAGGAGGATAAACTTTCAGAGGAAAAATTCCTAAGTTTTTCTTCCGTTAACCATAGCTTCGCCCTCTGTCTCTCTCTATCCATACGTGTTGTGGTGAACAACAACATTATCATCATTAGTGTACCTCTCTGAGTGAGGTGAGGAAGAGGTACGCACGGGAGCGAGCCAGCGAGGGACGGAGGGAGGGAGGGAGCGAGCGACCGACCGACCGCGCTTCCACCCCAACACACATGCGAGGAGGAGGAGGAGGATAAACTTTCAGAGGAAAAATTCCTGTTTTTCTTCCGTTAACCATAGGTTGGCCCTCTGTCTCTCTCTGTCCATACGTGTTGTGGTGAACAACAACATTATCATCATTAGTGGACCTCTCTGAGTGAGGTGAGGAAGAGGTACGCACGGGAGCGAGCCAGCGAGGGACGGAGGGAGGGAGGGAGCGAGCGACCGACCGACCGACCGACCACGCTTCCACCCCCAACACACACATACACACACACACACATCAGCGGACATTTATCGACAATAATACTTGTTCGCTGACAGTTTCCTCCTATGCTGAGAGCATAGAGTCACCAACTGATGGAAGACACTTTTATGCTATGAGTATTGTCTGATACCATAGGCAAGGAAGGATCTTTTTATTCTTGGGAGAGGTGACACACTGCGACTTGGGGTTGATTGTTGAAGATGATGATGATAGCCTGAGACAGTCTCCTTGATCAAATTCCTTCTCACCAGACAGCATAGTAATTACGCATAAATGCCACCAAAAGCGCCCCGTAAATTATAGCTCCCTATGTCTCACGTCAGCGCGGATAGAGTGTGGGAGAGCATATTTGCGACCAGAGTCGCTCCGCAAATTTGCACTCCTCATCTCTCGCGTTCGCGGGCACAGAGTGTCGGAGGCCATATTTGCGTTCAGAGTCGCTCCGCAAAATTGTGCTCCTTAAATCTCACGTTATCGAGCACAGAGTGTCGGAGGCCATATTTTGGGTCAGAGTCGCTCCGCAAATTTGTGCTCCTTACCTTTCACGTTAGGGCGCACAGAGTGTCGGAGGCCATATTTGGGGTCAGAGTGGCTCCGCAAATTTGTGCTCCTTACCTCTCAGGTTAGAGCGCACATAGTGTCGGAGCGACTCTGAGCCCAAATATGGCCTCCGACACTCTGTGCACGATAACGCGAGACATAAGGAGCGCAACGTTGCGGAGCGACTCTGTTCGCAAAACTGGCCTCTAGCTAACACCCTTGCTGTTGCTGCTGCTCCCTCCTCCGTGCATGGAAGGTAAGGGGGAACCATCACTTGATAATTATCGACACCAGTAGCTTTCGCAGCGATTTTCCTTCGTATATGAGAACATGATATGGGAGGGAAATCACTTTTAATGCCTGGTGGCGTGTCTGCTGCTCAATAGTTCCTCTTATAAGAGAGGTAAGAGACGATATTTTTGTGGCTACGACGACATTCTCACCTAGATAGAGCAATGAACCCACATATGTGATGCGAGGAGGAGGAGGAGGAGGATACAAGTCAACTTTCAGAGGAAAAATTCCTAAGTTTTTCTTCCGTTAATCATAGGTTGGCCCTCTGTCTCTCTCTGTCCATACGTGTTGTGGTGAAGAACAACATTATCATCATTAGTGGAGCTCTCTGAGTGAGGTGAGGAAGAGGTACGCACGGGAGCGAGCCAGCGAGGGACGGAGGAAGGGAGGGAGGGAGCGACCGACCGACCAACCGCGCTTCCACCCCAACACACACACACACACACATCAGCGGACATTTATCGACAATAATAATAATAATAATACGTGTTCGCTGACAGTTCTTGAGAGCATAGGGTCACCAAGTGATGGAAGACACTCTCATGCTATGAGGGAGCGACCGACCGACCGCGCTTCCACCCCAACACACATGCGAGGAGGAGGAGGAGGAGGAGGATACAGGAAAAATTCCTAAGTTTTTCTTCCGTTAACCATAGGTTGGCCCTCTGTCTCTCTCTGTCCATACGTGTTGTGGTGAAGAACAACATTATCATCATTAGTGGACCTCTCTGAGTGAGGTGAGGAAGAGGTACGCACGGGAGCGAGCCAGCGAGGGACGGAGGAAGGGAGGGAGGGAGCGACCGACCGACCAACCGCGCTTCCACCCCAACACACATGCGAGGAGGAGGAGGAGGAGGATACAGGTAAACTTTCAGAGGAAAAATTCCTGTTTTTCTTCCGTTAACCATAGGTTGGCCCTCTGTCTCTCTCTGTCCATACGTGTTGTGGTGAACAACAACATTATCATCATTAGTGGACCTCTCTGAGTGAGGTGAGGAAGAGGTACGCACGGGAGCGAGCCAGCGAGGGACGGAGGAAGGGAGGGAGCGAGCGACCGACCGACCGACCGACCGACCACGCTTCCACCCCCAACACACACATACACACACACACACACACATCAGCGGACATTTATCGACAATAATACGTGTTCGCTGACAGTTTCCTCCTATGCTGAGAGCATAGAGTCACCAAGTGATGGAAGACACTTTTATGCTATGAGTATTGTCTGATACCATAGGCAAGGAAGGATCTTTTTATTCTTGGGAGAGGTGGCACACTGCGACTTGGGGTTGATTGTTGAAGATGATGATGATGATAGCCTGAGACAGTCTCCTTGATCAAATTCCTTCTCACCAGAGAGCATAGTAATTACGACAGGGTTAGGACACACACAGCTTTAAAGTTCGGTGTGTCTCCGAAGATAATCTCTTCAAAACCCATTGTGGGTTTTGGTGGAGGAGCCAGCCAGAACTCCGATGGACCATCGGAGATTGCTAGACTGGTTTTCCGCAAAAGAAGAGACGCGTAGCAATCTTTACATTCCTCCATTATGGGACGACTGACTGACTGGCAGGCAGGCAGGCAGGCAAGAGGCGTACGTGGCTCTCTGGGCCACCGCAGGGGAGCAAAGCACGTTTCCACCAAACGCGTCAAACTCACTCAAATCATTGAAACTCACCCCAGCACACAGCGGAGGGGTCTGGCTCTACATTATAATTATCATAAGACGACGACCGGAGGGGTCCTTGACGCCCGAAAGGCATTCCTAGACATTCTCAGAAAAACCCCGAAAAAATGTCTAAGTTATTCCTCCGTCGATCACCAGGCCAGCGGTGACAGGAGGAGGAGGAGGAGGAGGAGTCCGGGCGCAACATGTTGTGCCCCGAGAGGGCTCCGTCTCTCTTCACTCGTTACGTCTAAGGTTTTTGCGCACAGAGTGTCGGAAGGCATAAATGCCACCAAAAGCTCTCCGTAAATTATAGCTCCCTATGTCTCACGTCAGCGCGCACAGATTGTGGGAGAGCATATTTGCGACCAGAGTCGCTGCGCAAATTTGCTCTCCTTACCTCTCACGGTAGCGCGCACAGAGTGTGGGAGAGCATATTTGCGATCAGAGTCGCTCCGCAAATTTTCATTCTTCATCTCTCGCTTTAGTGCGCACAGAGTGTCGCAGGCCATATTTGCGATCAGAGTCGCTCCGCAAATTTTCATTCTTCATCTCTCGCTTTAGTGCGCACAGAGTGTCGCAGGCCATATTTGCGATCAGAGTCGCTCCGCAAATTTTCATTCTTCATCTCTCGCTTTAGTGCGCACAGAGTGTCGCAGGCCATATTTGCGATCAGAGTCGCTCCGCAAATTTTCATTCTTCATCTCTCGCTTTAGTGCGCACAGAGTGTCGGAGGCCATATTTGCGATCAGAGTCGCTCCGCAAATTTGCATTCTTCATCTCTCGCTTTAGTGCGCACAGAGTGTCGGAGGCCATATTTGCGATCAGAGTCGCTCCGCAAATTTGCATTCTTCATCTCTCTCGCTTTAGTGCGCACAGAGTGTCGGAGGCCATATTTGCGATCAGAGTCGCTCCGCAAATTTGCATTCTTCATCTCTCTCGCGTTAGTGCGCACAGAGTGTCGGAGGCCATATTTGCGATCAGA
>NW_027264078.1:0-22468 GCF_036320965.1 Panulirus ornatus | reverse complement strand
GAAAAGGTAAGACTCACTCTGTTCCCGGGGGGCCCGGCCTCTGTGTTGGTAGTTGTAAGGGGGGGACCCAAACGTAAAGTCTATCTATTACCTCTAGCTATACCGCAGTCTCTTGGCGACACTAGACCATACCGGCCCACTCACCTTCCCTCCTACCTGACACGCACACCTCATTGGTTGTTGCTATTTTGACCGCCAATTTTATCGTTAAAATTTAAATCGATACTGTATCAGTTTTATATCTCTGCGTACACAGTATCATTATATTGCGGTGAACATCTACATTATGTTGATTATTTAAGATAACAAGTAGGAGACAAAAAGAAATATCCAGAGCGAAAAAAAGTCCAGATTGGAGCGCGCCCCCAGACGGCCAGGGGGGAAGTGGAGTCGCCGGGACTAAGCCATCACGACTGACCAGCGTTGCCAACATGACTGCGGGCGGCAGGGTAGCACATAACTGTTCAAGCTCAAGTTGCCAAGTTTCTCTGTTCTTAATTTAACCCTAAGCAATTATTTCATTTTGTGACACTCTGTGTCCAGGTAGTGGCCATTATAACAATATAATCTGGAAAATAGATAGGTTGGAAACAACCCAAAATCGTGAAATAAATGAGAATTAACACTAAACAAGTGTGGCAGGTGTGACAAAACGTCATTAAACCCGTCCAAAATAATGCCATGGATGATAATTCACTGGTAAGTCCGTAGCCGTCACCTCCACCCTCACCAGAACAGCTATGTTACCACACCAAGGCACCTGGGTTCACTCACTATGAATCATAGGTACGAGATTCACAACGGTTCCCATACCATCATGATTCATATCGGTTCCCATACCATCATGATTCACAACGGTTCCCATACCATCATGATTCATAACGGTTCCCATACCATCATGATTCATAACGGTTCCCATACCATCATGATTCATAACGGTTCCCATACCATCATGATTCATAACGGTTCCCATACCATCATGATTCATCACGGTTCCGATATCATCATGAGTCATAACGGTTCCGATACCATCATGATTCATAACGGTTCCGATACCATCATGATTCATAACAGTTTCTATACCATCAAGATTCATAACGGTTCCCGTAAAATCATGATTCATAACGGTTCCCATACCATCATGATTCATAACGGTTCAAAATACCATTATGATTCATAACGGTTCCCATACCATCATGATTCATAACGGTTCAAAATACCATTATGATTCATAACGGTTCCCATACCATCATGATTCATAACGGTTCCCATACCATCATGATTCATAATGGTTCCCATACCATCATGATTCATAACGGTTCCCATAACATCATGACTCACAACGGTTCCCATACCATAATGATTCACAACGGTTCCCATACCATCATGATTCATAACGGTTCCCATACCATCATGATTCATATACGGTTCCCATACCATCATGATTCATAATGGTTCCCATACCATCATGATTCATAACGGTTCCCATACCATCATGATTCATAACGGTTCCCATACCATCATGATTCATAACGGTTCCCATACCATCATGATTCATAACGGTTCCTATACCATCATGATTCATAACGGTTCCCATACCATCATGATTCATAACGGTTCCCATACCATCATGATTCATAACGGTTCCCATAAAATAATGATTCATAACGGTTCCGATACCATCATGGTTTATAACGGTTCATTTACCATCATGATTCACAACGGTTCCCATACCATCATGATTCATAACGGTTCCCATACCATCATTATTCATAACGGTTCCCATATCATCATGATTCATAACGGTACCCATACCATCATGATTCATAACGGTTCCGATAACATCATGGTTCATAACGGTTTCTATACCGTCAAGATTCATAACGGTTCCCATAAAATAATGATTCACAACGGTTCCCATACCATCATGATTCATAACGGTTTCGATACCATCATGATTCATAACGGTTCCCATACCATCATGATTCACAACGGTTCCCATACCATCATGATTCACAACGGTTCCGATACCATCATGATTCATAACGGCTCTAATACCATAATGATTCATAACGGTTCCCATACCATCATGATTCATAACGGCTCTAATACCATAATGATTCATAACGGTTCCCATACCATCATGATTCATAACGGTTCTAATACCATAATGATTCATAACGGTTCCCATACCATCATGATTCACAACTGTACCGATACCATCATGATTCACAAATGTTCCGATACCATCATGATCCATATCGGTTCCCATACCATCATGATTCATGACGGTTCCCATACCATCATATTCACAACGGTTCCCATACCATCATGATTCATAATGGTTCCCATACCATCATGATTCATAACGGTTTCCGTACCATCATGATTCATAACATTTCCCATACCATCATGATTCATAACGGTTCCCATACCATCATGATTCATAACGGTTCCCATACCATCATGATTCATAACGGTTCCCATACCATCATGATTCATAACGGTTCCCATACCATCATGATTCATAACGGTTCCCATACCATCATGATTCACAACGGTTCCCATACCATCATGATTCATAACGGTTCCCATACCATCATGATTCATAACCATTCCCATACCATCATGATTCATAACGGTTCCCATACCATCATGATTCATAACGGTTCCCATACCATCATGATTCATAACGGTTCCCATACCATCATGATTCATAACGGTTCCCATACCATCATGATTCACAACGGTTCCCATACCATCATGATTCATAACGGTTCCCATACCATCATGATTCACAACTGTACCGATACCATCATGATTCACAAATGTTCCGATACCATCATGATCCATATCGGTTCCCATACCATCATGATTCATGACGGTTCCCATACCATCATATTCACAACGGTTCCCATACCATCATGATTCATAATGGTTCCCATACCATCATGATTCATAACGGTTTCCGTACCATCATGATTCATAACATTTCCCATACCATCATGATTCATAACGGTTCCCATACCATCATGATTCATAACGGTTCCCATACCATCATGATTCATAACGGTTCCCATACCATCATGATTCATAACGGTTCCCATACCATCATGATTCATAACGGTTCCCATACCATCATGATTCACAACGGTTCCCATACCATCATGATTCATAACGGTTCCCATACCATCATGATTCATAACGGTTCAAAATACCATCATGATTCACAACGGTTCCGATACCATCATGATTCACAATGGTTCCGATACCATAATGATTCATAACGGTTCCCATACCATCATGATTCATAACGGTTCCCATATCATCATGGTTCACAACGGTTCCCATACCATCATGATTCATAACGGTTCCGATACCATCATGATTCATAACGGTTCCCATACCATCATGATTCATAACTGTTCCCATACCATCATGATTCATAACGGTTCCGATATCATCATGATTCATAACGGATCCCATACCATCATGATTCATATCTGTTCCCATACCATCATGATTCATAACGGTTCCGATACCATCATGATTCATAACGGTTCCGATACCATCATGATTCATAACGGTTCCCGCACCATCATGATTCATATCTGTTCCCATACCATCATGATTCAAAACGGTTCCCATACCATCATGATTCATAACGGCTCCCATACCATCATGATTCACAATGGTTCCGATACCATCATGATTCGAATTCGAAAGCCGTGACCTCGCTAGTGGACCCTCAACATTTTAGTCAGAGACTGTACAACATACAGGTGGCTCCGTCACTGTAGACGTCAGTCACCATACATTACTGGTTGTCTGGTACAACATACAGGTGGCTCCGTCACTGTACACGTCAGTCACCATACATTACTGGTTGTCTGGTACAACATACAGGTGGCCTCGTCACTGTAGACGTCAGTCACCATACATTACTGGTTGTCTGGTACAACATACAGGTGGCTCCGTCACTGTAGACGTCAGTCACCATACATTACTGGTTGTCTGGTACAACATACAGGTGGCTCCGTCACTGTAGACGTCAGTCACCATACATTACTGGTTGTCTGGTACAACATACAGGTGGCTCTGTCACTGTAGACGTCAGTCACCATACATTACTGGTTGTCTGGTACAACATACAGGTGGCCTCGTCAATGTAGACGTCAGTCACCATACATTACTGGTTGTCTGGTACAACATACAGGTGGCTCCATCACTGTAGACGTCAGTCACCATACATTACTGGTCGTCTGGTACAACATACAGGTGGCCTCGTCACTGTAGACGTCAGTCACCATACATTACTGGTTGTCTGGTACAACATACAGGTGGCTACGTCACTGTAGATGTCAGTCACCATACATTACTGGTTGTCTGGTACAACATACAGGTGTCTCCATCACTGTAGAAGTCAGTCAACATATATTACTGGTCGTCTGGTACAACATACAGGTGGCTCCGTCACTGTAGACGTCAGTCACCATACATTACTGGTTGTCTGGTACAACATACAGGTGTCTCCATCACTGTAGACGTCAGTCAATATATATTACTGGTCGTCTGGTACAACATACAGGTGGCTCCGTCACTGTAGACGTCAGTCACCATGCAATACTGGTTGTCTGGTACAACATACAGGTGGCTCCGTCACTGTAGACACTGTAGATTCGTTAGGTTTAACCATAAACCTTAACTAAAATGATATGGCAACATGAACAAATTTTACGACTGAAATATCAGAGACGATCGAAATTAAGAGTGAATGAGAGCGATATAAACACACAGTTTAAAAGAACAAAGTATGAATGGCAGCCAGGGAATAAGAGGCCGCCCAGCTAAATTTAGAAGTTCGCGTTCAGTGGCAGAGCTAAATTAATTGTACAGACTTCCATTGCTCTGGTGGAATTTAAAGGTCATGTGTACCTCTACAGACAGAATTTAAAGGTACATATTAAAGTGCAGAATTCCAAGAATATCGTTAAAATAATTCACTTTAAAATTCTTTAGTTATGTGAAGCATTTCATACAACAGCTGCAATATGACGGTGTGTAAAAGTTCACTGTTGCATGGTAGTATTAAAGTGTTTAATTGACGAGGTTAATTAACCTAACCTAACCTAACCTAACCCAACCTAACCTAATGACGTATCTAAAAGGACTTTGTTGACATAATGCAGCTGGAAGATTTACGTTCAAATGATGATGTTTAAATGTTCGTTAATGAATGAGTTAAATGGATGAATTTTAAGTTCGCGTTTCATGGAGTCATTTTGACACAATTTGTTAAAATGTCAGTTTAAATGATCATATGCACAAGGTTGGCCAGATGGCGGGAGTGTGTAGACACAGCCATAATCATCCGATGATTGCATTTAGAAACTGACAGATGTAATATAGCAAGAAATATTCACAAAACAGTGAGTTGGTGACATGTTTCATATATTTGTAATACAACTCTGGAGATAGTTCGTAGATCCTTAAGAGGAATGAATGGTGGATAAATGGTGAGAAAATGTGCAAAAACGGGGCTAAGTATTTCAGTCCAAACTAGAATTCTTTTGTTCACTTCTTCGACTTTGATCTCAGGATATTTCAATGGCTGAGATTTACATGATACAGAAAACCATCGAACAGGGACGATAGACAGATAAAAGGTTATATAAATAGGCAAACTGATAGATGTAGGTGCAATCAGAGTCGCCTATGATTTCGTTCACAGCGAATGAGATGATAGATAGGCGAGGCTATAACCATCGTCTATGATTATTGTAAATGACTAATAACGATTAATCTTTATTGTTTTTGTGCGACTGCTGTTAGCCTTTGAAGGTTAATGTTCCCTCAAAGTTGCCCGGACCCTACCACTAGGAGGTCAGCAGTTCGACTTAGGGTCCATTTGTGCCATGTTTATGGCAACCAACAGAATGGATGTATTTTACTTATTTTTTTTTCATCCCTATGGATGGGACTCATAAATGTTAGGAACTTTTCCTAACGATTTGATCCTTTATGGTAACCGCTTCATTCGTACAATAGTTTGTCAATAATTTGCAACTGAATGAGAACTTTTGCCATAGGAAATGTCTTCTGAGGACCGGGTATAACAGGGTCGACTGCTGGAGGAGGAGCAGCTTCTCCAATCTCAGGGACGGGAACTTAAGGTTCAAGGAATTTCAGGGATGAATGTTGGTGGTGTGGACTTTAATCTTCAATACGGCAGCTTCAGCTTTAGGGTCGGCTGCTGCTGCAGGTGCTGCTGATCCTCCAGTCGCAGTGACGGACACATCAGGGTCTTCATCGACGACCAGTACGAGTACGTCGGGATCCACCAAGTCTGATTCATCCCCATAGAAGTACGGGATCAAGGTCACCAATTCAGTGGTAGGCATCACTTTGCCCCGTTGTTTGGTGGGAGCCAAAGAAACATTGATGGGGATGGCGGCTGCTCCTGTGTCAACTACACCAGTTTCCTCGCTGGGTCCGCCTTTGCACAGGTCATCATCATCTTGATGCCGAGTCTGGATCTTCACCACTACTCTCTCGTGCACGGGTTCGATATCCAGATGTGATCTCTTCCTGGAAGGCCTTTGGCATTCTGGAAGGCACCGCTTTCCTCCCTGGGCCAGGCCCTCACTGCCGGACAACCAGGCAATTCTGGTGTAGGCGTACTCCTGGTGGCGGCCGTTGCGTCCTCCAAGTCTGCGATCTGCCTTGATGCCCCACCGTCCCAGTGTTCTGCCGACGTTCAGGACGGCAGCTTTCTCGTACCCGAACCCTTCGCAGAATTCACAGTATCGCAAATATAGCTCAGTTCGGCTTATACAATCTTTAACAGCCCCGGTTTGCTGGATGTGAGCCTCGAAAAATTCAAGGAAGGATTCCTTGCCAGGGTACCGATGGGCAGCGCGGACGTGAGTCATTTCTGCGATCTGGTGAGATGAGTGATTTACTTGACGAAGTAAACTTTCATAGACCAGCACTTGCAAAAATATAGTGAAGCCACACAAAAATATAGTAGACTAGCGTTTCCTCATTGATTTAATATCCTAGATGATAGATTAACAGAGTGAAGTTGAAGCACTAGTGTAGTGAAGATGAAACATCAATATAGTGAAGATGGCGGGATGCTGTAGAGGTTGTACACTGGGCAGAATTACCTCTTGTGGATAGTGTAATGTAGCTTGTAGTGGAAACATAATGACATCAATGATGGTGTGTGTGTGTGTGTGTGTGTGTGTGTGTTTGTGTGTGTGTGTGTGTGTATGTGTGTGTGTAGCGATACAAAGACTATATAAGAAAGACAGGAAAGCAGGAGTAATCTCGCGTGAGCAATGACTGCTTTAATTGTGCACGTTGTCAACAGCTGGTGGTACTAATTACCCTTGCGCTGTCTGGCTGTCTCTTTGTTGACGAAAACTTTACAGTGAGTTTTCAGTTTGAAAAAAGAGAAAAGAAAATAATCTAAAACTTGTTTTTCATGTTTTCCCCAAGGATAAAGTCTTGTACGGACGACTTGAGACAACTATGAGCAATAACATATATAGGTAACATTAAACACAATGTTAGGGACCAAATCAACTGGACGGTTTCATCAACAATCATGCCATATCAACCAGGACATATTTCATTCTTTAACATTAAAGCAACATATTTACATACATATCCTGTAATTGGTCCACGTAAGCCTAATGATCCTGATGAAGTAATTATGCAGATAAGAGATGATGGGAAATACTCTAACAATAATGAGCTTGAAAACAAAGTTAATTAGCATAAGTGACTCGTTAATAAGTAAGCTCAAGAATATTTTTTTCTTTAATTACAAAACTGTAGGTATTGGAGAAATATGGTATGTACTTCCTGATATCTAAAACCCTCGCCTTTGTCTTTGTTGAGTTTGTAGAAAAATGTGGTTGTTTGTTATCTATTTGCCTTGGATTTATCCCATCCTTGTTTTGCTGCAACATAATTTGATGTCTTACTTTATATTTCCATAGATTATTATATTTTTGAATGTTAGTACTTGTTTTATTGGTGTCATAAACTACATAATCTTATATAAGTGTACACTTTATTCATAATTTGCATATATTATTTTCTTCGCCTTTTATCTAATAATGTAAGTTGTAAAATCTATGATTTTAATCTCCTATTATACGTTAATCTGTTGTTGGATGGACAGCCTAGACTATATGTCATTTTCATGTATGAGAACTTCAATATTTTCTAGTTCTCTTTCTCTTTTCTTTACTTATATTATCTGAGCCTTACATTTTCTTCATTGTATTCAATTGTTTTTGTGTGATATTTCTATAGCACATATTACATGGGCAACATCTTTGGTTGGTTTCATCTTTGTGTTACGGGGATTTTGTTGTGTGTATATATTGTTATCCTCGTCTGGTATTTAGTTTCGTTTATTCTTTATTTTCACACTAAGTTAAGAGAAATTTCTCCCATTTACCCATTACTCACCAGTACCATCAGTTCTGTATACTAATATTAAACACAGACCACCACTACGCCATACCGTGTTGTGATGAGACCTGAGGTCAGGTTAGCCTAGCCCTAATTATTGGCATAATGATTCATCTCTGATGATGATGATGCGTCCCTCACTCACACTGTCCGAAAACACACTTCACTCCAAGGACTGACACAGCCACACACACACACACACACACACACACACACACACACACACACACACACACACCAGCTTCTGAGTAACTTAAACATGGAGAAGAGAAGGCAATATGAACCTGAACATTGTGATAAAGATACTGGCTTCTGGGATCACGTTGTCTTGTGTGACGAAAACACGTTTACTTCTGACTGGCGCTTCCAGAAATACTGGAGTGTGGCGGTTAATATATACTCTCTCTCTCTCTCTCTCTCTCTCTCTCTCTCTCTCTCTCTCTCTCTCTCTCTCTCTCTCTCTCTCTCTCTCTCTCTCTCTCTCTCTCTCTCTCTCTCTCTCTGTATTAGACATTCCCACCGCACTGGTGCAAGTTTAGGTTATCAACTAAGAATATGATCAATTCTTTATCAATAACAGATTATTGCCCTGGCAGGTCAGGAGGCCAGGGTCGAGTGTGTCATAACATGGTAGAGGTTCAGAATAATCTTTTAGTAACTGTACATATCTTGTGGTATCCATTAGTATTTTGTCTACACGGATATCATGATAAACTTTAAATTCAGATAGATAATATAAAACATGTACATATACACTTGTAGATATATCTATATGCATGTAAATGAGGCAGATGAATGTGTTATGTACTTAAAAATGCTACTGAAAGCTTAAAGATTCCGGTAAAAAACATAACGACTGTTGTGATAAACTTCTTCTTTCTTTTTTTTTTGTAATAAATGTGTATTGTGCTGCAGTTTGTGGCCGTCACACGGCCAAGATCGTTCAGCCAAAATCCGTTAAGGTCTGGAAGAAGTGATGAAAGGTGTTGAGAATATATATTTATTAATGGTTACAAAACACAGAATATGTTCTCCTCTTGATGTCTAAAAGATGACCCAACACAAGACGACTACTTTAAGATCAAAGTTTCTAGACATTTAACAAATTATTTCCTATTACGTCCCTTTTCTCTCAGCATCATTTTTCTGGTTTACTTCGAAGAACTGCCATGTACTACCTAATATGATCATTCAGTATAGATGTTTCATGAATGATCTTCAACAACGCGTTGTATAACTCTGTTGTTGACATTATTTCGTGTAATGGATCAAACATTACAAAGTTGTGTCCATCCACACAGGTGTTACACGTCCCAAGTAGAGATAATTCCTAGATATGGCGTCTGTCTAACATAGATATATTTTCTGTTAATATTTGTATAATATTCCCCTGCTGGACGATACTTAAGACTTTCGTATTAAAGTTGATCAGTTGTAAGCGATCAAGCATTACAAAAGTGTGTCCATTGCCACAGGTGCTACTGATCCCGGGTAAAGGTATTTTACCATCTTTGTATCTTTAACCTTTCTAGTTATAGATGTTTCATCCCTGATTCCATCCTTACAATCGATTTTTCCTCCTTATCCTTATCATATGATTAGTCAGTTGAGGTGCAGAACACGCTTTTCAGTCCAGCCACTTTACTGTGTTTCTCAAATGATACCATTGTAATGGTGTTACCGGACTCCAACTGTAAGTAGTGACACCTGGAGTGACAAGTCACCATCGGCAAGGCAAGTAATCCACGAGTAACTGAATTTGTCTTGGCTGTGACTTGCCCTTCCATTATTTATATATATTAAAATGTGACAGTAAGAATCAAAAGCCAGAGGAGGAGGAGCAGTACACATTGCTCATGATGTTTATGTATTGGCTTTACATCTTGACTAATAATTACACCTACGTCTTTCTCCTTCCTTGATAGTTCTATTTCTAAATCTTATGATGATCCTCTAATTTGCCTGCTATGTGCACAAGGTATATCATTTTGCGTATACCTACAGTGAATATCACTGGCCACCATTGTACACTGTACAACAAGACGCTGGTCATCTTTCTGCAGTCGTCTTGCGTCATCGTACCAGTTGATAATGGCTGATTTTGCCATCGTGAAATTGCTTTTAGTAATCAGTGTCTCTTATAGATATCAAATATCAGGAAAATCTATCAAACTCGTAAACACAATTTGACTGCATGTGCGAAAAATCGGATATAAGTTTCAAAGATTTTTCTGATGAGAAGTATAGAACATGCACATATCATATCTATTATATCACATATCAGTTCACCAGATAAAGACACCATTATAACATATCATGAAACTAACATTTGTCCTCATTCATGTACAAGGACCATCTTCTACACATGACCAATATTTCACAACCATCACAAAATGATTCACTGATAAAGCCAGTGTATGTAATGTCCTTCCTTTTCCTCAGCTCATTAGACATTTTCCGTGACCCAACCTATATGTTATTTGTCCCCTCATTTGTGACCTTGTAGTTGTTGTACGGTGGAGTAATGCTTGACTTGCTGTACTGAGGGACAGACACACTGACACAAGCCATGTTGTAGTTGTTGTACGGTGGAGTAATGCTTGACTTGCTGTACTGAGGGACAGACACACTGACACAAGCCATGTTGTAGTTGTTGTACGGTGGAGTAATGCTTGACTTGCTGTACTGAGGGACAGACACACTGACACAAGCCATTGTTGGATAAATTGACAAAAATGAAGAGATAAATGTCTTGAAATATATGTCAAGTGTAATCATACATCGACTTATGTACATTTTAGGAATCATTTACAAATTCAAAACATAGAATTCATATGATGGCATAATGTGTTTAGATAGATTTCTAACTCTTAATGTTTTTATCAGTTCAGTCCAAGGAAAAAAAACATGACAAATAAAGCCAGCTAACAGTGTGTCATAAGACCAGAGCCCCTGCCAAGCTGGGACTTGGCCAAACATAAACAACCACTTTCTTATAGACGATTAGTCAAGGTTCTGGGTCGAGCACCAGGATCTATTGACTTCCGTCCGACATAATATATTTTCTCTGATCCTTCATCATCATCACCACACTCCCGGCAACCATCAATAAACCCTTCCCAAATTCCTCACTTCCTTATAAACTCGTCCCTGTAGTCAACAATTAAGAAACCTAAACCGACCAAAAAGCATTACGTTGTTCAACAATGTAAACCCCAGCTAGGGTGAGCCTTAGACACTCTTACGGTATATTGTGATGGACGAAGGATTTACTACCCTGGTAATGTATTACACATTTACTTATTCTAACTACCTATCACTGATTATCGTTAAATACATATGGCAAAAATATATTTTACTTGTGGACTTCTAGTGAAAATACATGGGATATTGTATGCAAGCTAAACATTTGATACGATAATAAATAAGATTTCATAACTTTTCTGGAGCACAAGGTACAGAAATATATGTAACGTGATATCGTTAAGATTAACATATCTAACATAAAGATTTCTATTTTGCAGATAAATGTTTTACATGTAGAAATCAATAATGTTTTCAATAACAAAAAGATAATTGCGTCAGTATCTATGTTGCAGGCTTTTTATCCGGGTTTTACACACTGTAGAAAAGTATTGTTTAGAGAAAAGTAATGTAATTATTATTAACACAAGGTTCAAGGATTCTAAGTTATGAGTTTCTACTCTTCAAAATGTTAGCATCATCCACTGTGAAAACTTTGAAAAAACAGACTTTTATTTTGTGTGATGAGGACTAATGACAAATTATTTACGTTTTTCTTAATAATATTCTTTATGAATTAAATGAAAGTATTTTGTTAGATAAAAAATTTACATCAGTAACAACGAGAGATAAACAATCAATATTCATAAACTTTATCTTTGATGAATTAAAGTTCATCAAATGACAGATGAGAACTAATGAAAGATTATTTACGTTTTTCTTAAGAATATTCTTTATGGGTCAAATGAAAGTATTCTGTTAGATAAAAAAAAAAAACTTCAGTAACAACGAGAGATAAACAATCAGTGATCATAAACTTTATCTTTGATGAATTAAAGTTCATCAAATGACAGATAAAGATTATTATATACAATTTCCAACAATCTTATTGTCATCATAAAACCAAATATGATTCATAAATTTTTCAAATCATCAAAAGTAAAAAGAAGAAGCCGTCCGGAGGTGACTTGTTACCCCCGGTGTAAACACTTATAGGCGGAATCCGGTAACACCTCTTGAATATCATGTGGAAGACAGAGTAGAGTGGCTAGGCTGTGGAGCATGTTCTCCACTTCAACTGACTAATGATATGTTAAGACAACACAAACCACATACATCCATTGTGAGGATGGAATCAGGGATGAAACATCTATAACTAGAAAGGTTAAAGATACAAAGATGATGAAATACCTTTACCCGGGATCAGTAGCACCTGTGGTAATGGACACACCTTTGTAATGCTTGATCACTTACAACTGATCAACTTTAATACGAAAGTCTTAGGTATTGTCCCTCAGGAAAACTTTTTACACATATTCATAAAACACATATATATGTTAGATATACACTATCTCTAGAATATATCTTTACCTGGGACGTGTAACACTTGTGTGGATAGACACAACTTTGTAATGCATGATCCATTACACGAAATGAACTTCACCAACGAAGAGTTATACAACGCGTCGTTGAAGAACATTAATCAAATACATATACAGAATTTTTATGTTACATAAAAGATATTTCTTGATAGTAGTAAACACAAGAAATGGTGACGAAAGAAAAGGGATGTAGAGGTAAATATTTAGTTAAAAAATGAATTGCTCCTGCCTTAAACTAGCTCCTTGCAATGGATTTTGTTTTAGATACCCACAGTAAGATATATTGTGTGATTAATCACTATAAATGTTTATGTTTAACTGATCTTTTATTTCTTATAGTATTTTACTGATTCGGGTTTAAGAACCTTGGTTCTGAACAACCATTATAATGCAACACAATACATATTTACCATAAATAAATCATTTATCACAATAACCATTATGTTTGTACCAGATTCTTTAAGTCCTCAATCACGTTTGTTAATATATAAGGCATTTTTCCGCCACATTTCAATACATAACATATATCTACACGTGTGGAAATATATGTATATGTTTTTATAAATTTTTCTTTGGCTTTTATAATCAAGGTGTAAGATATCCTTCTGAAGAAAATACTAGAGAATATTATAGGTTATGTGTGTGTGTGTGTGTGTGTGTGTGTGGTGCACACAGGAGTGAAAACATATTTTACACTTACAAGGTTAAAAGACGGGGCAACACGAGTGTACAAATCCTTCCTCAAAAGACTCACGTGATAATGATTAAAGTAGTACACACACACACACACACACACACACACACACACACATACACACACACACACACACACAGAGTGGCGCCTTCAATTTTTGATGTAGATTGATTTCCCATCTTAGTTTCGTCTACGGAATTCTACATCTTCAGTTCAGCACACCATTGTGGTAATGAAGGGAAAGTCACCACATTCATAAGCCGAGTGCACGTAGCTTATCCCACCTCGTTAGAGAGAAAACTTACCTGTATTTGAATTAATGAACGGGAACAGAGAAGACAAAATTTATTACACATTTATTATACAACTATACAATTTATATTATATACATTACCACATTTCCTGCACTTTCCATCACAATTTTGCTGAGGTTATAACCTTGTAGTTACCATTACCTTACAACCTTAAGGATGGTGGTCTACAACACCTCTAGATTGATGGAGAAAACGAAAAGTTTCGTTTTACTATTAAGACCACAGAAATGCGGTAATTCCACTTCACTACCACTAACTACTAGTTATTTTACTTGTTGATTTTCACGGCTAAGATTTTCATCCTCTGAGCGAAGCCATACAATAATCGTCCTTATCTACTCTGAGCATTGGATAGCCTCCTGATGATCAAGATTGCTGTTTTGGTTGTCCGTTTCCCTTGTTACTGCTGCGCCTCACTGCACACCTTACATGAGTGCCTTCCACAGTATTAGGGACAGCTGCTGGGCCTCACTGTAGCTACTTCTGGGACGGTTGCCAATCTTCCTCGTATTCCCTCATGACCACAGCGCCAAACCGACTCCCGCCATCAGGCCGAAACGCACAAACATTTCTGACAAAATTGAGACAACCGCTTTCGCGTCAGTTTTGACACCAAGTGAATTTATACGACAATTACGTTCAAGATGCTTGGTTTTTCGTTCATGGATTGAACAGAAGCAACCAACGATGGTTGCTACTGCCCAATCCATGAAGTCCCCCCCACCACGGAAAGGTAACCAAGCTTCGGGGGGGATGGGTGTTTACCCTGACGCCAACGGAGAAACTCAATACAATATTTTTATTATAACTTTCCTTAATCTTAAAAAATGAATCAATCAGAGGGAACAATAGCCCCAGCCATATGAAGATTGGCTAACCGACTCCTTGCACATTGTGTAGAAAGTGATTTCTTTGAGGGTTGCTTTATGGAAGGCACGGTAGCGTCGGAAGAGTTTCATTTTTTCTTTGAAGACGAAGGAAATTATCCCCGTAAAGTTATGTATTTTTTTTGGGCGGGATAATGTTCCCATTTTTTTTCTTTGTTTTTCAACGTCCCTATGTAGATATTATGTGTCATCCACTACTGGGGGAAAGCCAGACTTCCGCCAGATTAACGTAATCCTTGGCGGGGCGAAACTAAAGTTGTCTTGGTGTTGGTTCCTCTGTGATAACCCAAACACAAACACAAACACACCTCCAGTGTCCACTCTAGGGCCGTGTTCTCCTGCAGCACCAGCAGGAAGAAAGAACTCAGGTTCCTCACCAACTGAATCTTTTGGCACGGGGAGCGTGTGTCATCTCGACACGCCTTTTAACGCCCGTACGTGGTGCGGAGTGCAGTCGGTCTGTAACGTAGGACATGTCATGTGTTATTGGTCCCAGTCGGTCTAGAACGCTGGGCCTGACATGTGTTGGGGGACCAAGTCGGTCTTGAATGGTGGGCCTGACGTGTGTTGGGGGACCAAGTCGGTCTTGAATGGTGGGCCTGACAGATCTTGAGACCTGCCATGTCTCCCTGAAGGTGGGCCTGACAAGTGAGATGGGCTGCATTTCCTCATGGATGGTGGCTCTGGTAGGGCGTGTGGGCTGCAGTGCCACTTGAGTGGGCGAGGTCACTTGGTCAGCATCAGTGGGACGGTGAGGTTTCACTTTTGCACAGCGACCGTTGACGGAAAGTGGTGTCACGTTGGCAAGAAGTGCCTTCTTGTAGGAGGCATAGCAGGGGTACTGGATGACGGCAATCCCGCGGTGGTTCTCGTACGTGGATGCAGCCAGGATACTTCTCCGTGGCGGGGCTCGCTTCGTGGTTGGTGGATGTGGCCCTCCCCGTCACATGGTCACAGTGGTTGACCTATTTTACGTCAACACATTACGATGTCAACCTTCAACAAATCTACATGGCGTTCATACCAGCTTCACCCATATTCCATTTCCTCCAATTCCACTTCTGGGTATTCCACCTCCATATCCACACAGCCAAATTCCACTCCATCCATGACTTCCACGTCCGGGTATTCCACCAGTTCCACTCCATCCATCTCTTCAACGTCTGGGCATTCCACCTCCATATCCACACAGCCAAAGTCCACTCCATCCATCACTTCCACGTCTGGGTATTCCACTTCCATGTCCACACAGCCATAGCCCATGTCAAATACATGGACATATTCAAATTCCATCTCCTGGACAAAGGAGGATCGTCCTACCTCCTTGGTGAACATTATTATATTGAGGTGTTCGAGGAAAGGTTGAGGGAGCTTGCAAGGCGGAGCAGAAATGTTCACTCGAAAGAGGTCACAGCTCAAATGATGCTCTCGGTCCCGGCTCCCGCCCTTATATAACCTGGGAACTGATCATATCCTAGCATAGCTTAATATAGAGAAGTCTAATGTAGTGAATTCAATACTTTAATACAGTTAAGTTTATTTCTCAATAGTTTAATACATGTGCCTAACAACAGTTCCTTCACCCGTACAATGTCCCATCACAGAACTCAAGGATTGTCATTATAATTCGTTTTTATCAGCAGAAATTAGATTAAATTGACTAAAGATAAGTGGTTTAATATGTTATGTGTGTTCTCTGTCATCATAAAGATGGCCATCTACCCTGATGTGTAAAGAAAACGTCAATTTTGTCGAGGCTGTGGTGAAGATAAGAACACAAAGATATGATAATGTGGTCATACAATGGTGTAGTCAAGATCTTGTGTTAGAACTATGTAGTGAAGATGGGAGTGTAGTAAAGAGGAGGATTTAGTGAAAATATATATGTTTCTTCACGCTGAGCCATTCCATATAGATGAATATATCTATAATCTAATTGCGGTAAATTACCATATGACTTTAACGGCACCAGCCAGCAGGAAAAATGTCGGATATAGGAGTGACTGAATATTTTGTCGGGTACATAAATAATTGAATATTTGGTACGATCGATCAAAATGCTTTTTATAGGCAAATAATTTCTGATTTTTCAAATGATTTTTTCCATCTGTTGGAACTGGTGTAAGTAATTAAAGATATGAAAACCGATGGAAAAGTTCAGTTTAACGCTTTTACGAATGTCTTGCTGCGTGTTTTGGAAGAGCAGTAAACTACAGGAATATATTGGTCTAATGTCCCCTGCTCGTCCAACAGCAGATATTGTATGGTCTGAGACATTATTTCTGGTAGAGGTGGATTCTCTCCGGCATTGCGTAAATCACTTCCACAAACTTGCGCCATTTTGCACAAATACAGATCCGATATGATGCATTTCCCAGCTCTGTTACGTTATGGACCCTATTCATCCTAGCCTAACCTAGCCTAAATTAAAAGGTGTGGAATAATGTGCAACATTTCTCCTTCATTACAAGTGATAATAAACCTAGGCTATACAGCAACCAGGAACGTCCATATTTCTCTAACTTCTCACATGTCTGTGTCATCTGTCTGCAAACATGTCGACCATTACCATGAGGGCAATTGCGGCTTTTGATTTTGAATATCACACGTTTCCTCTCTGCCGTGAGATCTTCATACTTAAATAAAATGGTGGGCCGTAAGAAATATATGTCCATCGAGGGTCAACTATATGGCTCAGTTCCATCATCAGTTTCTAAGAAAACTGAAAAGGTGAGGTGCCAACGAGATTCGAACTCGGATTGCTGGATCCAGAGTCGAGAGTGCTAACCCTTACACCATGGGACCTGATAAGAAAAGATGTGATTTCATCTAAATGTTTTACATATAATCAACCAGAGGCGATTCCTCCCTCCCTGCCTGCAGGGTTCAAGGTTTTCTAGAAGGTTCTCGAAGATTCTGGTAAGATCATTACCTTTGAGAGGTCGTCGTTAGATGACAGTCAGGTTCACTCTATGGTTGGTGTTTGTAGTTGGTTGTCCGAGGATGTTGTTATACTTGATCAATTTTGTAATTGTTGACTTTCAGGTAGGAAGTACTCATTTACGATGCATCCTTGTACTCACAACAACCTTATGAGTCACTTCAAGATTTATCTTCACTACAACTTTATCTTCACTACACTATTAAGGTTGAAGTCAATGGTCACATTCACTACAATCTCAACACGACTGGTCTTATACCTAACCCATATTATCACTACATCCATGTACATGTATTTCTTGCAGAATAAAGCAGATATCAATGATTTATGTGAAAGTTGACATATACAGCCTTCCTTATCTATCGATCTATCTAATATCTGTTCTTTACCTATCTATCTATCTATCTATCTATCTATCTATCTTTCTAAATCAGAAAGTCAACAACAATTCATTAATGATACGTATAACTACGTCCTCTCAATGGCAGTTCCTACCCAGAATCTTCGAGAACCTTCTAGAAAACCATAGTTTTCTGGAAGGTTCTAGAAGATTCTGGTGAGATAATTGCCATTGAGAGGACGTTGTTATACTTCATATATCAATGATTCTATTATTGTTGACTTTCAGATAAAGATAGATATATAGATAGATAGATAGTTAGATTGATAGACTGATAAAGCGATATTTAGATAGGTATATCGATAGATAAGTTTCATCAAAACTGTATTTTACGCCATCTCCTGTTGCTGGACATATGTTCAACCAGCATTGGGAAAACCTCCAGTAGACCTTAATGTAAAGTAAGATAATAACAAAACCTGCAATAAAAGAATACGATCAACTCCCCAGTGCAGAAATATTGTGACCAGAAAGTCTTCTAGCAAGATGTCAGACACTTCCACGGGAATCACAAACATAACATCAAATATCTGAAAGTCAACAATAACAAAACTAATGATGATAATGAAACTATAACAAGAAAAATGATAAACATATGGAAAATAGTGTTCTAGATTATGCTTCTAGAAAACAAACTTTAACGAAAACTGTGAAAAGAAATACCCATCTGGCTGATACGACACAGTAAAAGGACCATCCCACAACCAACTCTAAACTGAACCTGACTGTCCCCTAACAACGTCCTCTCAATAGTATTTATCTTACCAGAATCTCGTAGAACTTTCCAGAAAATCAAGAACTCTGCAGGCAAGGAGGGAGGAATGGCCTCTGGCTGCTGATGATAACCACATTATTCTATATATATACTTTTACCTACAACCGAAGGTTGACCGGCCAGCCCAAGTGGCTACAGAGGTTGTATCCATGAAAGAAACGGACCCACCAGCAGACGAATTCGGTTGGCAGGTTGTATCGAAGAAGAGGAAAAAGAAAGTTGCCCAACCAGCCCAACCAGAAGGGTGTAGCAAAGAAACGAAAGAAGGCTGCCCAACCAACCTGGGTGGTAGTAAGGATGGCTGCTCCACAACCCCAGGTCGTTAGGCAGACTGTAGCCATGGAAGAAAGGAAGGCTGCTCGTCCACCAGCCCAGGTACCGAGTGAGCGTGTAGCTATGCTGGCTGACCCACCAGCCCGGGTAGATAGCTACGCCCAGATGGCTATGTCGGGTGCAGCAAAGAAGCAAACCCCACAACTACTCCACGAGGTTTGCAAGCCTGCACCCAAAAAGATGAAGACGAAGGTTGCCACACTACCCAATGCACCACCACATGTCTAGAAAGGGAAAAGGTGGACAGAATGGCTGGAGGTCCCACTCCAACAACAAAATCACCTTAGGAGCCAAGTTCCATCCATTATTGAATATATATATATATATATATATATATATATATATATATATATATATATATATATATATATATATATATATATATATATATATATATATATATATATATTGTCGTGCTGTCAGTGGATTGAATCAAGGCGTGTGAAGCGTCTGGGGTAAACCATGGAAAGCTGTGTAGGTATGTATATTTGCGTGTGTGGACGTATGTATATACATGTGTATGTGGGTGGGTTGGGCCATTTCTTTCGTCTGTTTCCTTGCGCTACCTCGCAAACGCGGGAGACAGCGACAAAGCAAAAAAAAAAAAAAGAATATATATATATATATATATATATATATATACATATATATATATATATATATATATATATATATATATATATATATATATATATATATATATATATATATATATATATATATATATATATATATCCTTCTGTATGTTTACTTTCGATAATGAGGAACAGAAGAAGGAGCCAAACAAGTAAATTTCGTCAAAGACATCTCTCTTTTCTAAACGCTGCCTCGCAAAGATTTTCATTAATTCAAATTGAAGAAACAGACGTATTTTCTATTGTCTGGTTAGCTCAGTGGTAGAGCGTGAGTCTGACACACTCAAGGTCGTGGGTTCGAGACCCACACCAGACATATTTTTTGTCTTTATCTTTTTTCATTTTGTCCGCATCACATGTGTGCAACATTCAGTATGTTCATCCAACGTTATAGTGAAGATCTTCACAATAAATTGGGGTTTTCGACCTTATCTGAAAGGGTCAGGTCCACCAAGACGTCCTTGAAATCTTCCAGAAGCTTCTGGCGATCCTCCTCCTACGACAGGAACATGGAGACTTACCCTGTGGTTATTTTGCCGGCTAGTCGGCAACGGTCGGTTAAGCAGTATTTTGCCGTGGTAATCTCATTGCTTTATGTAATACTAAGTGCCAGAAAATGTTCTTGGGGGCGTAGCTCAGTGGTAGAGCGCTCGCTTGGCATGCGAGAGGACCCGGGTTCAAACCCCGGCGCTTCCATTTTTGTTATGTGGAAAATTCATTTTCAGTCTCGTATATATATATATAAGTATATATATATATATATTTATATATATATATATATATATATATATATATATATATATATATATATATATATATATATATATATATATATATATATATATATATATATATATATATATATATATATATATTCGTTCGATCAGTCAAGTTAAGCATCGTTGGGTCTGGTTAGTACTTGGATGGGTGACCGTCTGGGAACACCAGATGCTGTTATCCCTGGGGATAGGGAAGAAAGTATACTTGCCACGTATTCCCTGCGTGTCGTACAAGGCGACTAAAAGGGGAGGGAGCGGGAGGCTGGAAATCCTTTACTCTCATTTTCAATTTTTCAAAAGACGGAACAGAGAAGATATAAAGATATTGTAAAGATGTAACTAATATAAGATATAAGAATGAATGGAAGATACGGTTGTAGCTGAAACAAGGAGTAATGAAGATTAAGGTGCAATGAAAATTATTCTCTAGTGAAGATGTATATATATGTTGAGATTTTGTATTGAACATGAAGAAGTGATGATAATGATGAGAGTGTAGTAACGATAAGAGTTTAGTTAGAGAGTAGTGACAATTGCCTTTGCAATGATAATCAGAGGGTAACACAATGAGGAACACAAACTTTCCAAAGCTACGTTCAAGTCAGACTTTGAACTAAGTTCGGTAAACAGAAGGATGATGTTAAGATGAGAGTGTAGTGAGGAAGAGTATAGTGATGATAAGGATATTGTCAAGATAGCTTGTAGTGAAGAAAAGAATGTAGTGAAGATACGAATGTAGTAGAGATAAGGGTTATCAAGGGGTAAAGTTTATTCAGAATGATTATGTAGTGAAGATAAGAACTATTTCTAGTGAACATCAAAGAGAACAATGATGATGGTATGGTAGAAATAACGGCGTAGTGAAGAAGAGGGTATAGCGAAGATATAATTTAGTGTAATGGATCATGCATTACAAAGGTGTGTCCATCCACACAAGTGTTACACGTCTCGGATAAAGATATATCTAACATATATATGTCTTTTATAAATATTTGTAAATTGTTCTCCTGACGAACAATACCTATGGTTTACGTATCAAATTTCATCGCTTGTAAGTGATCAAGCATTACAAAGGTGTGTCCATTGCCACAGGTGCTACTAAGAAATGTTATCATTCCCTTAACACAGTTACCAATCCCCACCAGTGGCATAATTATCACTTTCATTAATAAATTTACTGGAATTTTGATCACTGTCATCTTTACCATTCATACCATACAATTATTTTCAGCAATCTAACTTATGCATTATTATTACTGTACATTACGTACATTACAGCAGTAGTGATCTTTCGTGTGTGATAAAAGATGGTGACGTCTTTCCCATACACATATCATCAAATATTTACATTACTCTATATAGCACACTACACTTCCCTATCAAAACACACGCCTTTTACTATCCTCAAGATTATCATAACTACCCTACATTTAAACAGGATTAACCATCCTTGATATGCACATATTCATGCCTACCACAAGTATTATCATAACTACTCTAGACAATACAAAAACATAACTACAACCATACGAAGGTTACAACCAAACTATATTTTTTATCCGGGATATTAAGAGAACATGTCACCAACCATTTCT
>NW_027264077.1:0-29394 GCF_036320965.1 Panulirus ornatus | reverse complement strand
TGGAGGGAAGTGCAGTTTTTTAGAAATATGGGAGTGGATCTTGGCAGCGGATGGACACCATGGAAGCGGAAGTGGATCATAGGGTGGGGGAGGGGGCGAAAATTCTGGGCCTTAAGAATGTGGTGGAAGTCGAGACATTATCTCGGAAAGCAAAATGGTATGTTTGAAGGAAAGTGGTTCCAACCATGTTGTATGGTATGCGAAGGCGTGGGCTATGGATAGACGTTGTGCGCAGGAGGAAGGATGTGCAGAAAGAGATGTTAGAGGACAATGTTGGTGTGAGGTGGTTGATCGAGTGAGGTAACGTAAGGTTAATAGAGATGTGTGGAAATAAAAAGAGCGGTGGTGAGGAGAGCAGAATAGGGTGTTTTGAAATGGTTTGGCACATGAGAGAATGATTAGGAGAGATGACCAAGAGGATATATGTGTCGGGAGGTGAGGGAACGAGGAGAAGAGGGAGACCAAAATGGAGGAGGAAAAGATGGAGTAAAAAAATTTTGTAGTGAACGGTGCCTGACAAGCAGGAGGGTGAAAGGAGGGCAAGAAATAGAGTGAATTGGAGTCATGTTGTATACAGGGTTGACGTGCTGTCAGTGGATTGAAGCAAGGCATGTGACGCGTTCTGGGTTAAACCAGGAAAAACCTGTTAGTATGTATATTTGCGTGTGTGGCCGTGTGTATGTACATGTGTATGGGGGGGGGGGGTTGGGCCATTTCTTTCGTCTGTTTCCTTGCGCTCCTCGCAGACGCGGGAAACAGCGACAAAGTAATACAAAAAAAAAAAAAAAAAAGAGCGTTCCATAATATGAGGGGCGTAGAGTCATTCCATACTATGAGAGGCAATATATGAGTGGGTAGGACGTTCCATATATGGAGGGATAGAGCGTTCCATAACATAGGGGTAGAACGATCCATAATATGCGAGGGTAAGCGTTTCCATAATATATTGTCAAGCGTTCCATAATAGTGAGGAGGTAAGAGAGTTCCATAATATGAGTGATTACGGCGTCTATAACACTGGAGGATAGAGCGGGTTTTTATTATAGAGTGTTTAGAAGGGTTCCAATAACACGGAAATCGGTAGTAGAGGTTCATAATATAGTGGTAGAGCGTTCCATAATATGGGGGGGTAAAGCGTTCCACAATATGAGCGGTAAATGTTCCATGATATCGCGGGTAGAGCAGTTATTTGATTTGAGAGGACAGAGTGTTCCTTACTATGAGGGGGGTAGAGCGTTACATATTATGAGGGGTGGTAGAGAGTTCCATAGTATGAGGGGTTGAGGTTCCATAATATTGTGAGGTAGAGCATTCAATGATACGAGAGGATTAGAGGTTACATAATATGAAAGTATTAGAGCGTTTAAATAAATTTGAGCGGGTAGGGCATTCATAAAATGAGAGGATAGAGCGTTCATTATATGAGCCGGGTAGTGTGTTCAATCAAATAATGAGGGGTTAGAAACGTTTCTTAATATGAGGGGGTACAGTCGTTCCATAAAATGAGTGGGTAGCGCATTCCATAATATGTTGGGGAGTAGAGCTTTTATTAACATGCGTGAGAATGGTAGAGCGTTCCATTACTATTGTTAGCTAGAGTGTTCCATAACTTGAAAGGGTAGTGCATTCACATAATATGACGTGGGTATATTTAGAGCGTTGATAATATGAAATGGTATAGCATTATTAATACAAGGGGGGTATGATTAGAACGTTTATATATGAAAGAGAAGCGCGTTTCCAAAATATCGAGGGGTAGCGCGTTCCATATATGAAGGGTAGGCAGTTCCATCAATTTGAGTGGATAGAGCATTCCTTACATATGAAGGGGTGGAGCGTCCTAATATGAATGGTAGGAGCATTCATATATGAAGGGTAGTGCGTTCCATATCATGAGGGGGGTGGAGGGTTCATAATATGAGAGTAGAGTGTTCATATATAAGGGAGTAAAACCATCCATAATATGATGGGGGTAGAGCGTTCCATAATATAAAAGTATGTGTTTCATAATATGAGTGGGTAGGGGCATTCCATAATATGAGGGTCGTTCATTGTATGAGCATGTAGGAGTGTATTTCTCGAATATGTTGGGATGAACGTTCCATAATATGAGGTGCTAGAGGTTTCCATGAAAATGAGAGGGGAGAGCGTTCCTTTATTTGTGTGGATAGAGTGTTTCTATTATTGAGGGGGTAGTAGAGCATTCCATAAGTATTAGTGGGTGAGCATTTCCAAAATATGAGTAGACACAGCGTTCCACAATATGAGTGGATAGAGTGTTCCATAATATTGAGGGGGTAGAGAGTTCATAATATGAGTGGGTGGATCAGTCCATAATATGAGTGGGTAGAGTGTTCCATAATAGGAGGGGTAGAGGTTTCCATAATATGGTGGGGTAGAGCCTTCCATAATATGAGTGGGTTGAGCATAACAAAAATATGAGTAGGTAGAGCATTCCACAATATGTAGTGGGTTAGAACGTTACAAATATCGAGGGGGTAGTGTTTATACTATGAGTGGGTGAGGTTCAATTATATGAGGGGGGTATAGAGTATTCAAAATAGGAGAGGGTAGCTCGTTCCATGATAAGAGGCGGGTTAGAGCGTTCGTATAATATGAGGGGGTCGAGCGTTCCATAATATGAGGAGGGTAGAGCGGACATAACATGAGTTGGTAGGACAGTTCATAAATATAGTGACTAGAGTGTTCATAATATGAGGGGGAGTAAAGCGTTTCATAATTATGATAGGGTAACAGCGTTTCATAATATGATGGGGTAGAGCGTTACTTAATAATGATGAGGGGTAGTGCGTTTCATAATATGGGTGGGGTAGAGGGCTCTCATTAATGAGATGGTAGAGTTTCCATAATATGATGGTGGATAGAACTTTCCATAATATGAGCGGGGGGTACGGGCGTTATAATATGGACAGGGTAGATCGTGTCCACAATCGAGGGGGTTTTAAGAGCGCTCCATATATGAGAGGGAGAGCGTTCCTAATAGAGTGGGTAGTCGTTCCACTATAATTAAGAGTAAAGCGTTCTTAATATTATCGATGGTCGAGAGCATCCACTATATGAGTGGGTAGAGCCTTTCATATATGAGGGGTAGAGCGTTCCATAATGTGAGAAGGTATATCGTTCCTAATTGAAGGGGTAGGCATTCCATAATATTGGAGGGGGAAAGGAGCGTTCCAAATATGAGAGGGTTAGAGCGTTTCATTATAATGAGAGGGTATAGAAGCGTTCCAGGAGGTGGCATAGAGCGTTCAATAATATGTGTGGGTAGAGCGTTCTAATATGAGAGGGTAGAGCGTTCCATAATAATGAGAGGATAGAGCGTCCATAGCTTAAGTGGGTAGAGGTTTCATAATATGGAGGAATAGAGGTTTCCTTATATTTGAGTGAGATAGAGCTTTTCCATAATATACGGACGAGTATAAGGCGTTCAATAATAATGCCAGGTAGAGCTTTTCCCATAATTGAGGGGGTAGGAGCGTTCCATGATATTTGGAGGGTTGAGTGTTCCATAATATGAGGGTGTAGTGTTCCATAATATAAGGAGTATAGAGGTTCCCATAATGATGGGGTAGGGTTCGATGATATGAGGGGTTAGAGCGTTCACGATATTAGAAGGGGTGTTGTTTATTAGGATTTAGATTTATTAGATAGAGCAATAGTAGTTATTATAGTTAGATTATTAGTATTAGATTTAGTTTTTTGTATATTAGATTTTTAGTAGTTTAGTAGTTTTTTTTTTTTAGTTTTTATTAGTTTATTTGTAGAGGTTAGTTGTAGTTTTTATTTTTTATTAGCTAGTAGATAGTTTTTTTAGCTAGTTATTATTTAGAGATAGGCATTTTTAAGATTAATTTTAGTGTATTAGGTTAGATTTAGTTTATTTTTTTTTTTTTATAGATTATTTTTTAGTTAGTTAGTTAGTCAGTTTTATTAGTATTAGGTTAGATTAGAGTTTTATTTTCAGTTTAGTTAGGTATTAGATTAGTTAGTTAGGATTAAGCTAGAGTAGTTTCTAGAGAGTTTTGTAGTATAGTTTATAGTTTAGTTATTTATTTAGTAGAGCATCCAAAACATAAGTGGGTAGAGGTCCATAAAATGTGGGAGTAGAGCGTTCCATGAATATAAGGTGGTAGAACGTTCATAATATAAAGGGGGTAGAGCGTTCTCGTTCCTTAATATGAGGGGGTAGAGCGTTTTCCAATTTGAAGTAGGTAGTAGCATTCCATAATAATGATGGAAGGGTAGAAAGTTCATATATGAGAGGATAGAGGGTTCGATAATTTGAGGGAGAAAAGGTTCCATAATATGGACTGGTGGGTTGAGTATTCCACAATATGAGTAGATAGAGCGTTACATATGAATGGGTTGAGCGTCCCATAAATATGATGGGGTAGAGATATCCATAAAGTGGTGGGTAGAACGTTCCATACTATGAGGCGGTAGAACGTTCCATAATATAAGATGGTTACGTTACATGATATTTGAGCGTAGAGCGTCTCCATAATATGGAGGGGGGTTCTTAGAGCGTTCTATAGTATGAGTAGGTAGAGGCGTTTCCATAATATGACAGGGGTTAGAAACGTCCCTAATATGGACTTGGTTTAAAGCGTTCATTAAATATATGGGGATAGGAGTGTTCGATAATATGCGGAGGTTAGAGCGTTCCATAATAGAATGAGTAAAGGTTTCATAGTATGAGAGCGTAGAGCGTACAAAATAATGAGTGGGTTAGAGCGGTTTTCCATAATATGAGTGCTAGAGGCTTCAATAATAATGAGGGCAGTGGATTTATAATGTGTAGGGGTAGAACGTTGCTTATTTCTGAGTGGGTAGAGCGTTCCATACTATAGGTTGGGTACAGCGTTCCATAATATTGAGTGTATAAAGCGGTCCTATAATATAGAGGGGGTAGAGTTAGAGAGTTCCGTGATAGAGGTGGTTAGAGCTTTCCATAATATGACGGGATAGAGGTTCCATAAATGCGTGGGTTAGAGCGTTCCATAATATGATGGGGTAGAGCTGTTCCATAATATGACGGGGTTAGAGCGTTCCATTATAATGTGAGAGTACTAGCGTTCCATAGTATGAGTGTGGTAGACGCGTTATAATATTAGGGGGTGGTTAGAGCGTTCCAAAAAAATGGGGGGGTAGACCGTTCAGAACATGGAGAGTAAAGGTTCATAAATGAGGTGTAGACGTTCCATAATATGAGGGGTGAATTCGTTTCCATATGAAAGGGTTTTAGAGAGTATCAACAACATGGGGGTTTTTTAGAGCGTTCCATTGTATAAGTGGTTTTGAGCGTTTTTTATGAGTGGGTAGAGCGTTCCATAATACGAGAGGGTTAAGCGTTCAATAATGTAAGGGGGTAAAGTGTTCCATACATAAGTGGATACGATCGTTCCATAATATGATCGGGTATAAGCGTTCCTATTATGAAGGGGTGGAGCGTTCCATTACATGAGAGGAGAGAGCGCTCATATATGAAAGGGTACAGCGTTCATAATATGAGAGGTTAGGGCGTTCCTTAACAATCAGAGGGTATTAGAGGTTCAATAACATGTGTGGGTAAAAGCGTTCAATAATATTGAAGGGGGTTAAGCGTTCCTTAATGAGGGGCGGCGTTCCTTAATGGATGAGGGTAGAGCGTGCCATAATATGATGGGATAGAGTATTCCATGGTCTCGGGAGGGCAAAGCGTTCCATAATGAAAAAGGTAGGATAGTTCAATAATATGAGTGGGTAGGGCGTTCACAATATTGGGGGGATTCGAGCGTTACATAATATCGAGGGGTACAGCGATCCATAATAGAGGGTGGGTTAGTAGAACGTTCATAATATGACAGGTAGAACGTTCTATAATATTGATGAGGGTAAGAGGGTTCCATAATATGAGTGAGAAGAATCGTTCTTACATACAATGGGGGTTTAAGAGCGTGTAATATATGACGGGGGTAAACCGTTCCATTACTGATGAGGGTAAAGCTTTCATTATATGAGGGGGTAGAGTTTTTCATAATATGATGAGGGTATATCGCACCATAATATGAGGGAAGTGAGCTTACATTATTATGAAGTGGATAGAGCGTTCCATAATATGAAGTAGTAGAGAGTTCATAATAATGCAGGGTAGGCGTACCAAAATATGAAAGGGATTAGAGCGTTCATAATATGAGGGGGTTTAGAGCGTTTCATATATGTGTGGGATGAGCATTCCATTATATGAGGGATAGAGAGTTCCAATTATATCGTCAGTGGGTATTAGAGCGTTCCTGAAGGGGTAGAGCGTTCCTATAAAATATGGGGGTAGAGCGTTCCATAATATGAGGGGGTAGACATTCCACAATATGATGTCGTTAGAAGCGTTCCATAATATGAGGGGTAGTCAGAACGTTTCCAATTATGAGGGGGTATTAGCAATTTTCCCAAAAAACATGGGGGGGTAGAGCGTTCCATAATATGGGGGGTTATTTTTTAGAGCGGGGTCATCATATGAAAGGCGTAGAGATTCCATAATATAAGTGGGTTGAGCTTTCCCCCATAAATAGTAAAACACGGGCCGTTCCCAAAAATAGGGTGGTAGAGTGTTTTTTTAATAAGGGGGGTAGAGATTTCATAATTTGAGTGGGTGGATCACCCAAATAAATATGAGTGGGTAGATTTGTTCCAAAATTGAGGGGGTTTGGGGTTTCCCATAAATGGGGGGTGAACCCTTTTCCATAAATGAGGGGGTTTTGGCATAACATAATAGGGTTAGGTAGAGCTTTCCCAACAAAAATGAGGGGGTTTAAACGTTCCAAAATAGGGGGGGGGTAGGGGTTTTCATAAAAAAGAGTGGGTTGAGCTTTTAAATTTTATATGGGGGGGGTAGAGTTTTCCATAATAGGAGGGGGTTAGATCGTTCCATGATAAAAAAGGGGGAAAGAGCGTTCGATAATATGGGGGGTAAAAGCTTTCCTAATATGAGGGGGTGGCTTTTCCATAACAGGAGTTGGTAACAGTTCCATAATATAGTAAAATAGAGTTTTTCCCATAATATGAGGGGGAGTAAAAAGGGGTTTTTCCTTAATTTGAAAGGGGTACAGCGTTTCAAAATTTAAAGGGGTAGAGCTTTACATAATAATGAAAAGGTTTAAGGGGCGTTTAATAATAGGGGTGGGTAGAGGGCCCCCAATTAATGAGATGGAAGAGCTTTCCATAATATGGGGGGGGGGTTAAAAACTTTCCAAAATATGATTTGGGGGTGGGAGCGTTCCATAAAAAGGGCCAGGGAAAGATCGTTCCACAATACGGGGGGGTTTAGAGCGTTTCCATAAAAAAGAGGGGGTAAAGGGGTTCCATAAAATGAGGGGGTTTAGAGCTTTAAACAAAATTAAGAGAAAAACGTTCCATAATAAAAAAAATACTGGAGAGGAATTTTGCCATAATAATGAGGGGGTGAGCCTTTCATAAAAGGAGGGGTAGAGCTTTCCCATAATGTGAGAAGGTATATCGTTCCATAATATAAAGGGGTAGAGCTTTCCATAAAAAAGAGGGGGAAGAGCGTTCCATAATTTAAAGGGGGTTAAGCTTTTTTCATTTTAATGAGGAGGGGGGGGCGTTCCATGGGGGGATAGGGGCTTTTCAAAAATATGGGGGGGGTAACCCGTTCCATAATATGAGAGGGAAAGAGCTTTCCATAATAAGGAGGAAAAGGGAGCGTTCCATAGCATAAGGGGGTTTAGAGCTTTTTCAAAATTTGGGGAGGAATAGAGCTTTCCCTTTAATAAATTTGGGTTTTGGGGAAAATAAAAAAAGGTTTCCCAAAAATTTTTCGGAGTAAAGCTTTCCCAAATTTAATTGCCAGAGTAGAGTTTTTCCATAATATGGGGGGGTAGAGCGTTCCATGATAATTTGGGGGTTTGAGTTTCCTTTAATATGGGGGTGTAGTGTTCCAAAATTAAAAGGGTTAAAAGGGGTTCCAAAATTGATGGGGTGGGCTTCGATGTATAAAGGGGGGTAAAGGTTTCCACGATTTAAAGGGGTTTTAGAGCTTTCCCAAAAAAAAAAAGGGGGGTAGGGGCGTTCCATAATTGAGGGAAAAAGCTTTCCCCTGTTTATAAGGTGGTAGAACTTCCAAAAATTTGAAGGGGTAGGGGCGTTCCTTAATTTGGGGGGGTTTAGAGCGTTTCACAATTTTAAAGTAGGAGAGCTTTTCCATAATAATGAGAGGGTAGAAATTTCCCTTTAAATGAGGGGATAGAGGGTTCGAAATATGGGGGGAAAAAGTTTCCCATAATAGGGACTGGGTTGAGTTTTTCCAAAATAGATTAGATAGAGCGTTCCCCCAATATGAAGGGGGTTTAGAGCGTCCCAAAAATATGAGGGGGTTAGAATTTTCCCCATAATATAAATTGGGTGAACTTTCCCTTTACTTTTAAGGCGGGGGAACTTTCCCCTTTTTTTAAATAAAAGGGGTTACCGTTCCAGGGATATGAGGGGGTTTAGAGCGTTCCATAATTTGGGGGGGTTTAGAGCGTTCTATAGTATGAGTAGGAAAGGGGTTTCCATAAAATGACAGGGTTAAACGCCCCTTTAATATGATTTGGGTTTAAAGCTTTCCCAATTTAAATATATGGATAAAAGGGGTTCGTTTAAATTTAAAGGGGTAGGGCGTTCCATAATTTGAATGAGTAAAGCGTTTCAAAATATAAAGAAGTAGAGGGGTAAAAAATTAATAAAGGGGGGTAGACCCGTTCCATAATATGAGTGTTTTAGAGCGTTCAATAAAAATGAGGGCAGTGCTTTTAAAATGGAAGGGGTAAAAACGTTGCTTATCATGAGGGGGTTAAGCTTTTCCATAAATGGAGGTGGTAAAAGCTTTCCTAATTGAGGGGGTAAAGCTTCCTATAATAGGGGGGGGGGTAGAGAGTTCCGTGATATGGGTGGTAGGCTTTCCCAATAAGGGGGATTTGGTTGGGCGTTCAAATATGATTTTTGGGGTTAGAGCGTTCCAAATTGAGGGGGTTTAGAGCTTTCCCAAAATTTGAGGGGTTTGGGAGCGTTCCATAATAATGTGGGGAGTATAGCGTTCCATAGTTTGAGTGGGTAAAAGGTTCCATAATTTTAGGGGGGTGGAGGTTCCATAAAATGAGGGGGTAAAACCGTTCCAGAACATAGAGGGGTAAAGCGTTCCATAATATGAGGGTGTAGACCGTTCATAATATGAAGGGGAGGTGATCGTTTCATATGAAAGGGTAGAGCGTTATCAAAACATGGTGGGGGTAGAGCGTTCCTTAGTATAAGTGGGTTGAGCGTTTTTGTTGTTGGTAGTGCGTTCCATAATTCGAGAGGGTAACGCGTTCAATAATGAAAAGGGGGTAATGTGTTCCTAAAAATAAGTGGATAGATCGTTACACTAAATATGTTCGGGTACAGCTTTTTCCATAATATGAAGGGGGTGGAGGCGTTCCATTACATGAGAGGAGAGAGCGCTCCATAATATGAAAGGGATACAGCGTTCCATAATATGAGAGGTTAGGGCGTTCCATAACAATCAGAGGGTATAGAGCGTTCAATAACCAGAGTCTGGTAAAGCGTTCCATAATATGAAGGGGTAAAGCGTACCTTCATGAGGGGCAAGAGCGTTCCATAATGAGAGGGTTTGAGCGTTCCATAATTTGAGGGGATTGAGTAATTCCATGGTCTGAGATGGGCATAAGCGGTTCATAATGAAAAGGTAGATCGTTCAATAATATGAGTGGGTAGGGCGTTCCACAATATGGGGGGATTGAGCGTTCAATAATATGTGGGTGATACAGCGATCCATAATTGAGTGGGTAGATCGTTCCTAATTTGAAGGGGTAGACGTTCTATAATAATGAGAGGGTAGAGGGTTCCATTAATCATGAGGTGAGATGAAGTGAGCGCTTCCAATAATTACAATTGGGTAGAGCGTTTTAATATTGAGGGGGTAAACGTTCCCATTAATGAGAGGTTTAAAGGCGTTCCATATTATGAGGGGAGGTTTAGAGCGTTCCATAATATGAGAGGGTTATATAAGCACCATTTTATGATGGGATAGAGCGTACCTTATTATGAGTGGATAGTGCGTTTCATATATGAATAGTAGTAGAGACGTTCCATAATAATGACAGGGTATAGAGCGTCCCAAAATATGAAAGAGAGAGCGTTCCATAATATGAGGGGGTTAGAGCGTTCCATAATATGTGTGGGATGAGTTTCTATTATATGAGGGATTGAGAGTTCCATTATATGAGGGGGTTTAGAGCGTTCATGAAGGGGTAGGCGTTCAATATATATGGGGGTAGAGCCGGTTTTTTTTTTTTTTTCCATATATGTGGGGGTAGACCATTCCACAATATGTAGTCGTTTAGAGCTTTCCCCATAATATGAGGGGGAGGAACGTTAGCATTTTATGGGGGGGGGTAGAATGTTCCAAACTTGGAGGGTAGTATTACGATCGTTTCCATAATATGAGGGGGTTTAGTAGGAGGGGGGGGGGGGGGGGGGGGGGGGGGGGGGGGGGGGGGACGGGTTCCATCATATGAAAGGGGTAGAGCGTTCCATAATATAGTGGGTCAGACCGTTCCATAACATGACTTGGTAGAGCGTTCCAGTAAAAATGAGTGGATAGTAGTTGTATATATTATGAAGGGGTTGTAGAGCGTTCCATAATGTGAATGTGTAGAGCTTTTCGTAATATGAGGGTGGTAGAGTGTTACAAAATTATGAGGGTAGTAGCGTTCCATATATGAGAGGGTAGAACGTTCCATAATATGACTTGGTAGAGCGTTCAGAAAATGAGTGGATAGAGGCGTATCATATTATGAAGGGGCTAGAGCGTTCCATAATATGAATGAGTAGAGCTTTTTTAATATGGGGGGGGGTAGAGTGTTACAAAATTATGAGGTTTAGAAACGTTTCCATAATATTGGAGAGGGTACTAGAACGTTCCATAATTGACTTGTAGAGCGTTCCAGGAAAAAATGAGTGGATAGGAGCGTATCATGTTATGAAGGGGGTAGATGCGTTCCATAATATGAATGAGTAGAGCTTTTCCTAATATGAGGGGGTAGAGTGTTACAAATTTGAGGGTTAGAGCTTTTCCATTAATATTGAGAGGTGTTTAGTAGAATTTAGAATAGTAGTTAGTTAGAACGTAGTAGTAGTAGAATAAGTTTTAGTAGAAGGGTATTTGGTTTTGATTAGAAGTATTAGATAGTTTTTAGTATAGTTAGTAGATTTTAGTAGGAATTAGGCAGTAGATTAGAGTAGTAGTTAGTAGTTTAGTTAGTTTAGTTTAGATAGTAGAAAATTAGTAGTAGAATAGTATAGTTATAGTAGTAGAAAGTTGATAGTTAGTTAGTTAGTAGTTTAGATAGTAGTTTCTAGTAGAATAGTAGAATAGTAGTTAGTTAGTTTAGATAGTTAGTTAGAAATAGGTAGATATTAGTTTTAGAATTAGGTAGTAGAAATTAGTAGAATTTAGATTATAGTAGTTATAGAGTTAGTTAGTTTAGTTATTAGTAGAATAGATTTTAGTTAGTAGTAGTTTAGTAGAAATAGTAGTTAGATTAAGTTGATAGATAGTAGGTAGATAGAAACGTTGTAGATTAGTAGATAGATAGTAGTTGTAGGTTTAGTAGAATAGAAATAGAATAGTAGGTTTGTTAGATTATAGTTAGTAGTTAGAATTTTAGTTAGTTTAGGTTTAGTTGTCTAGTAGAATAGAATAGTAGTTATAAGAATAGAACGTAGTAGTTTAGTAGTAGTTAGAATTAGAATAGTTGAGAGTAGACAAATAGTAGTAGTAGATTAGTAGGTAGGTAGTCATTAGTTGAATTTTAGTTAGATAGTTAGTTAGGTTTTAGTTTTTTTTATTAGTATAGAATGTAGTAGTTGTTAGTTGTAGTAGTAGTTAGTGTTAGAGTTTAGTTATTAGGATATAAAAATAGTAAGTAGTTGTAGGTAGTAGAGTTTTAGTAGTAGTTAGTAGAATTTGAATAGAATAGAATAGTTAGAATTAGAATAGAATTTAGTTGTAGTTAAGTTTAGTAGTAGAAATTTTAGAAAGTAGTTTTAGAGAAAGTAGTTTTTTAGTAGAATAGTTTAGTAGTAGTAGGAAAAGTTTAGTTAGATTGTAGACGTTCCATTATATGACTTCGTAGTAGAGCGTTCCACAAAATGAGTGGTTAGAGGTGTTATCATATTATGAAGGGGTAGAGCGTTCCATAATGTGAATGAGTAGAGCTTTTCATAATATGAGGGGTAGAGTGTTACAAAATTATGAGGTAGAGCGTTCCATAATATGAGAGGGTAGAACGTTCCATAATATGACTTGGTAGAGCGTTCCAGAAAATTGAGTGGATAGAGCGTATCATATTATGAAGGGGTAGAGCGTTCCATAATATGAATGAGTAGAGCTTTTCATAATATGAGGGGGTAGAGTGTTACAAAATTATGAGGGTAGAACGTTCCATAATATGAGAGGGTAGAACGTTCCATAATATGACTTGGTAGAGCGTTCCAGAAAATGAGTGGATAGAGCGTATCATATTATGAAGGGGTAGAGCGTTCCATAATATGAATGAGTAGAGCTTTTCATAATATGAGGGGGTAGAGTGTTACAAAATTATGAGGGTAGAGCGTTCCATAATATGAGAGGGTAGAACGTTCCATAATATGACTTCGTAGAGCGTTCCACAAAATGAGTGGATAGAGCGTATCATATTATGAAGGGGTAGAGCGTTGCATAATATGAATGAGTAGAGCTTTTCATAAGATGAGGGGGTAGAGTGTTACAAAATTACGAGGGTAGAGCGTTCCATAATGTGAGTGCTAGAGCGTTCCATAATAATGAGAGGGTACAGCGTTCCATAATATGAGGGGGTAGAGCTTTCCATAATATGAGCGGAGTAGAGCGTTCCATAATATGATATGGTATATCGTACCATAATATGAGGGGGGTAGTGCGTTTCATAATATGAGGGGGCAGAGCGTCTCTTATTGAGTGCGTAGAGCGTTCCATAGTATGACAGAGTAGAGCATTCCATAATGATGGCAGGGGAGGGCGTTCCATAATATGAGGTGGTAGAGCGTTCCATAATATGAGTGGTTAGAGCGTTCCATAATATGAGGGGGCAGAGCGTTCCATAATGAAGGGGTAGAGCATTCCATGATATGAGAGGGTAGAGCGTTCCATAATAATGAGAGGATAGAACGTTCCATAATATAAGTGGGTAGATAGCTCCATAAAATAAGGGTGAGAGCGTTCCATAATGTGAGGGGGTAGACCGTTCCATAACATGAGAGGGTGAAGCGTCCCATAATATGTGGGAGTAGAGCGTTCCATAATATGAGGGGGTAGAGCGGTCCATAATATGAGAGGGTAGAGCGTATTATGATATGGGGGTAAAGCATTCCATAGTATGAGTGGGTTGAGCGTTCTATAATATGAGTAGGTAGAGCGTTCCATAATACGAGTGGGTAGAGCGTTCCATAATATGAGGGGGTAGAGCGTTCCACAATATGAGTGGATAGTGTTCCATAATATAGGAGGGTAGAGCGTTCCATAATATGGGGTGGAGCGTTCAAGAATATAAAAGGGTAGAGCGTTCCATAATATGAGTGGGTTGAGCGTTCTATAAAGAGTAGGAAGAGCATTCCATTATACGAGTGGGTAGAGCGTTTCATAACAGGAGGGGGTAGATCGTTCCATAATATGAGTGGATTGAGCGTTCCATAAAATGGGGGTAGAGCGTTCCATAATATGAGGGGGTAGACCGTTCCATAACATGAGAGGGGAGAGCGATCCTCAATATGAGGGGGTAGAACGTTCCATAATATGACTTGATAGAGCGTTCCGTGATATGAGGGGGCAGAGAGTCCCACAATATGAGGGAATAGAGCATTCCATAGTATCAAGGGGTGGAGTGTTCCATAACATGAGAGGATAGAGCGCTCCATAATATGAGGGGGTAAATCGTTCCATAACATGAGGGGGTAGGGCGTTCCATAATAATGAGATAGTAGAGCGTCCCATAATGTGAGTGGGTAGAGCGTTCCATGATATGAGGGTAGAACGTTCAATAAAATGAGGTTAGAGCGTTCCATAATATGAGAAGGTAGAGCGTTCCATAATGTAATGGGGTAGAGCATTCCTTAATGTAAAATGGCAAAGCATCCCATAATGAGAGGGTAATTCGTTCCATAACATGAAAGGGTAGAGCGTTCAATAATATAAATGGATAGGGCGTTCCACAATATGGGGGATAAAGCGTTTCATAATATGAGGGGGTAGAGCGATCCATAATATGAGTGGGTAGGGCGTTCCATAATATGAGGGGGTAGAACGTTCCATAATATGAGGGTGTAGAGCGTTCCATGAGGTACTAGAGCATTCCATAATACGGGTGGTTAGAGCGTTCCATTATATGAGGGGGGAGAGCGTTCCATGATATGAGGGGGTAGACCGTTCAGTAATCTGAGAGGGTAGAGCGTTCCATAATATGAGGTAGAGCATTCCAGAATATACAAGGGTAGAGCGTTCCATAATATGAGTGGGTTGAGCGTTCTATAATATGAGTAGGTAGAGCATTCTATGATACGAGTGGGTAGAGCGTTTCATAATATGAGGGGGTAGATCGTTTCATAAAATGAGTGGATAGAGCGTTCCATAAAATGGGGGTAGTGCGTTCCATAATATGAGGGGGTAGGCCGTTCCATAACATGAGAGGGGAGAGCGATCCTTATATGAGGGGGTAGAGCGTTCCATAATATGATTGGATAGAGCGTTCCATAATATGGGGGCAAAGCGTTCCATAATGTGAGAGGGTAGAGCATTCCATAATATGAGTGGATAGAGCGTTCTATAATATGGAGGGTAAAGCATTCCATAATATGATTGGATAGAGCGTTCCATAATATGGGGGCAAAACGTTCCATAATGAGAGGGTAGAGTATTCCATAATATGAGAGGGTAGAGCCTTCCATATCATGAGGGGATGGAGCGTTCCATGACATGAGACAGTAGAGGGGTAGAACATTCCATAATATGAGGGGGTAGAGCGTTCCATTATCCCTGGGGATAGGGGAGAAAGAATACTTCCCACGTATTCCCTGCGTGTCGTAGAAGGCGACTAAAAGGGAAGGGAGCGGGTGGCTGGAAATCCTCCCCTCTCGTTTTTTTTTAATTTTCCAAAAGAAGGAACAGAGAAGGGGGCCAAGTGAGGATATTCCCTCTAAGGCCCAGTCCTCTGTTCATAACGCTACCTCGCTAATGCGGGAAATGGCGAATAGTACGAAAGAAAGAAAAAGAAGAGCGTTCCATAATATGAAATGGCAGAGCGTTCCATAATATGAGGAGGTAGAGTATTCCATAATATGAGGGCAAAGCGTTCCATAATGAGAGGGTAGATCGTTCCATAACATGAAAGGGTAGAGCATTCAATAATATGAGTGGGTAAGGCATTCCCTATATGGGGGGATAGAGTGTTCCATAATATGAGGAGGGTAGAGCGATCCATAATATAAGGGGGTAGATCGTTCCGTAATATAAGGGAGTAGAGCGTTCCATGATAATGAGGGTAGAGCGTTTCATAATATGAGTGAATAGAGCGTTCTGTAATATGAAGCGGTAAAGCGTTCCATAATGAGTGGGAAGAGCGTTCCATAATACGAGTGGGTAGAACGGTCCACACTATGAGGGGAAGAGCGTTCCGTAATATGAGTGGGTATAGCGTTCCATAATATGAGCGGGTAAAGCGTTACATAATATGAAGGTAAAGCGTTCCATAATATGAGTGGGCAAAGAGTTGCATTATATGAGTGGGTAGAGCGTTCCATTATATGAGGGGGCTTAGAGATCCATAATATGAGTGGGCAGAGCGTTCCATAACATAAGGGGGTACAGCGATCCATAATATGAGAGGGTAAAGTGTTCCATAATATGAGGTGGTAGAGCGTTCCATAATATGAGTGAGTAGAGCGTTTCATACTATGAGAGGGTACAACGTTCTATTATATGATGGGGTAAAATGTTCCATAATACGAGTGGGTAGAGCGTTACATAATATGAGACGATAGAACATTCCATAATATGGGGGATAGAGCGTTCCATAATATGAGGGGGTAGAGTGTTCCATAATATTCCATAATATGAGTGGGTAGAGCGTACCATAATATAGGGAGGGTAGAGCGTTCCATAATATGAGTGGGTAGAACGTTCCATAATATGGGGAGGGTAGAGCGTTCCATAATATGAGTGAGTAGAGCGTTCCATAAAATGGGGAGGGTAGAGCGTTCCATAATATGAGGGGGGGTAGAGCGTCCCATAATTTGCTCTGGGTCACGTGTGAGTGATAACAAGGATTCCTAGTGAACAGCGCATCACACACGTCTGCCATAAGACAGATTATCATAAAAACCCACAAGTTTGACGGTTGTGAGGCTGAGCAGCAGGATGGACGGAGACCACACGTTACGCATCAACCCTCAGCAGTGTGGCAGAAGGAAGTGGTGTCTTGTACTGTGTGGAAGAGGCTGACTGCAGGGTGTTCAGCAAGACAAGTTCAAGCGGACCTTAATCTATGGCACTATTACTGCACCTGCTGTGTGTGTGGACCATACACATCAATGAACAACGACTGATTCTGGAAACTTAAAATTAATTTTCCTTAGAATGACGAACAACAGAAACTGCTGCTTGCTCACGTGAAATCAGCTGAACCACACACAATTAAACCACCTTCTCAGAATATAGCAAATGCCTATCCGAACAACAAACAAAAACAACAGCAAAAACAACAACAACGACAACAACAAGGATTCGGTAAGCAAGGAAGTGAACAGTATGCTCCATGACAAATGTAGAATCCTACAAAATGGCAATCGTGATCAGTTAAGATTAACATAAAACAATTAAACAAGAAAATATTAGATTCAAGAAGAGCTTACAACTGAAGGTTGAGGTGTTATAATATACAACTAAATGTTGAGGTGTTATAATGTACAACTGAAGGTTCAGGTGTTATAATATAATACTGAAGGTTGAGGTGTTATAATATACAACTGAAGGTTGAGGTGTTATAATATACAACTGAAGGTTGAGGTGTTATAATATAATACTGAAGGTTGAGGTGTTATAATATACAACTGAAGGTTGACGTGTTATAATATACAACTAAATGTTGAGGTGTTATAATATACAAAAGAAGGTTGAGGTGTTATAATATACAACTGAAGGTTGAGGTGTTATAATATACAACTGAAGGTTGAGGTGTTATAATATACAACTGAAGGTTGAGGTGTTATAATATACAACTGAAGGTTGAGGTGTTATAATATACAACTGAAGGTTGAGGTGTTATAATATACAACTGAAGGTTGAGGTGTTATAATATACAACTGAAGATTGAGGTGTTATGATATACAACTGAAGGTTGAGGTGTTGTAATACAGAACTGAAGGTTAAGGTAGGACTGAAGGTTGAGGTGTTATACTACTAAAGATTGAGGTGTTAAAATATACAACTGAAGACTGAGGTGTTAAAATATACAACTGAAGACTGAGGTGTTATAATATACAACTGAAGGTTGAGGTGTTATAATATACAACTGAAGGTTGATGTGTTATAATATAAAACTGAAAGTTGAGGTGTTGTAATATACAACTGAAGGTTGAGGTGTTATAATAGATAACTGAAGGTTAAGGTGTTATAATATACAACTGAAGGTTGAGGTATTATGATATAGAACTGAAGGTTGAGGTATTATGATATAGAACTGAAGGTTGAGGTGTTATAATATAGAACTGAAGGTTGAGTTATTATGATATAGAACTGAAGGTTAAGGTGCTATAATACACAACTATAGGTTGAGGTGTTATAATATACAACTGAAGGTTGAGGTATTATAATACAGAACTACAGGTTGAGGTGTTATAAAATAGAACTGAAGGTTAAGGTGTTATAATATACAACTGAAGGTTGAGGTATTATAATATAGAAATGAAAGTTGAGGTGTTATTATATAGAACTGAAGGTTGAGGTGTTATAATAAACCTCTGAAGGTTGAGGTGTTATAATATAAAATTGAAGGATGAGGTGTTATAATAAACAAATGAAGGTTGAGGTATTATAATACAGAACTACAGGTTGAGGTGTTATAATATACAACTGAAGGCTGAAGGGTTATAATATACAACTGAAGGTTGAGGTGTTATGATGTAAAACTGAAGGGTGAGGTGTTATAATATGCAACTGAAAGGTTGAGGCGTTATAACAGAGAAAAGATGGTTGAGGTGCTATAATATACAACTGAAGGTTGAGGTGTTATAATACACAACTGAAGGGAGAGGTGTTATAATATACATATAAAGTTGAGGTGTTATAATATTGAACTGAAGGGTGAGGTGTTATAATATACATATAAAGTTGAGGTGTTATAATATAGACCTGAACGTTAAGGTGTTATAGTATGCAACTGAAGGTTGAGGTGTTATAATATACAACTGAAGGTTGAGGTGTTATAATACTGAACTGAAGATTGAGGTGTTATAAAATAGAACTGAAGGTTGAGGTGTTATAATATAGAACTGAAGGTTGAGGTGTTATAATATTGAACTGAAGATTGAGGTGTTATAAAATAGAACTGAAGGTTGAGGAGTTATAATAAAGAACTGAAAGTTGAGGTGCTATAATATACAACTGAAGGTTGAGGTGTTATAATGTAAAACTGAAGGTTGAGGTGTTATAATATACATGTGAAGGTTGAGATGTTATAATATACAACTGAAGGTTGAGGTGTTATAATATACCCCTGAAGTTTGAGGTGCTATAACATAGAACTGAAAGCTGAGGTGTTATCATATAGAACTGAAGGTTAAGGTGTTATAATAAACAAATGAAGGTTGAGGTATTATAATACAGAACTACAGGTTGAGGTGTTATAATATACAACTGAAGGTTGAGGTGTTATAATATACAACTCAAGGTTCAGGTGTTATAGTATACAACTGAAGATAGAGGTGTTTAATAAAAACTGAATGTTGAGGTGTTATAATATACAACTAAACGTTAAGGTATTATAATATAGAACTGAAGGTTGAGGCGTTATAATAGAGAAATGAGGGTTGAGGTGTTATAATATAGAAATGAAGGTTGAGGTGCTATAATATACAACTGAAGGTTGAGGTGTTATAATATACAAACTAAAGGTTCAGGTGTTATAATATAGAAATGAAGGTTATGGTGTTATAATGTACAACTGAAGGTTGAGGTGTTATAATATACAACTGAAGGTTGAGGTGTTATAATATAGAAATAAAGGTTGATATGTTATTATATCAAACTGAAGGTTGAGGTGTTATAATAAACAACTGAAGGTTGTGTTAAAAAATAGAACTAAAGGTTGAGGTGTTATGATATACAATGAAGGTTCAGGTGTTATAATATACAACTGAAGGTTGAGGTGTTATAATATAGAACTGAAGGCTGAGGTGTTATGATAAACAATTGAAGGTTGAGGTGCTATAATATAGAACTACAGGTTGAGGTGTTATAATATACAATGAAGGTTCAGGTGTTATAATATAGAACTGAAGGTTGAGGTGTTATAATATACAACTGAAGGTTGTGTTGTTATACAACTGAAGGATGAGGTGTTATAGTATACAACTGAAGGTCGAGGTGTTAGAATACAGAACTGAAGGCTGAGGTGTTATGATAAACAATTGAAGGTTGAGGTGTTATAATATAGAACTAAAGGTTGAGGTGTTACAACGTACAATCGAAGATTGAGGTGTTATAATATGCAACTGAATACTGAGGTTTTATAATATACAACTGAAGGTTTATGTGTTATAATATAAAACTGAAGGTTGAGGTGTTATAATATACAAGTGATGGTTGAAGTGTTATAATATACAACTGAAGGTTGAGGTGTTATAATATACAAGTGATGGTTGAGGTGCTATAATATACAACTGAAGGTTGAGGTGTTATATTACAAAACTAAAGGCTGAGGTGTTATAATAGAGAAGTGATGCTTGAGGTGATATAATATACAACTGAAGGTTGACGTGTTATAAGATAGAACTGAAGGTTGAAGTGTTAAAATATACAACTGAAGGTTGAGGTGTTATAATATAGAACTGAAGGTTGAGGTGTTATAATATACAACTGATCGTTGAGGTGTTATAATATAGAACTGAAGGTTGAGGTGTTATAATATACAACTGATCGCTGAGGTGTTATAATATAGAACTGAAGGTTGAGGTGTTATAATATACAACTAAAGGTTGAGGTGTTATCATATACAACTGATCGTTGAGGTGTTATAATACAGAACTGAAGGTTAAGGTGTTACAATATACAGCTGAAGGTTGAGGTGTTATAATATGCAACTGAGGGTTGAGATGTTATAATACAAAACTGAAGGTTGTGGAGTTATAACACACAACTGAAGGTTGACGTGGTGTAATATAGAACTGAATAATAGAACTGAAGTTTGAGGTGTTATGATATAGAACAGAAGGTTAAGGTGCTATAATATACAACTGAAGGTTGAGGTGTTATAATCCACAACTGAGGGTTGAGGTGTTATAATACAGAACTGAAGGCTAAGGTGCTATAATATACAACTGATGGTTGAGGTGTTATAATATACAACTGAAGGTTGAGGTGTTATAATATACAACTGAAAGTTGAGGTGTTATAATATAGAAATGAAAGTTGAGGTGTTATTATAAAGAACTGAAGGTTGAGGTTTTATAATAAACAACTGAAGGTTGAGGTGTTACAATATAGAAATAAGGGTTGAGGTGTTATCATATACAACTGAAGGTTCAGGTGTTATAATATACAACTGAAGGTTGAGGTGTTATAATATAGAACTGAAGGTTAAGGTGCTACAATACACAACTGAACATTGAAGTGTTATATCAGACTACTGAAGGTTGAGGTGTTATAATTTAGAACTGAAGGCTGAGGTGTTAAAATAAACAACTGAAGGTTGACGTGTTATAATATAAAGTAAAGGTTGAGCTGTTATAATATAAAACTGATGATTGACGTGTTATTATAAAGAAATGAAGGTTGAGGTTGTTGTAATATACAACTGAAGGTTGAGGTGTTAGAATATACAACTAAAGGTTGAGGTGTTATAATATACAACTGAAGGTTGAGGTGTTATAATAAAGAAATGATGGTTGAAGTGTTATGATATAGAACTGAGGGTTGAGGTGACATAATATAGAACTGACCTTGAGGTGCTATAGTATACAACTGAAGCTTGAGATGTTATAATATACAACTGAAGGTCGAAGTGTTATAATATAGAACTGAAAGTTGATGTGTTATCATACAGAACTGAAGGTTGAGGAGCTATAATACACAACTGAAGGTTGAGGTGTTATAATATAGAACTAAAGGTTGAGGTGTTATATTATACAACTGAAGGTTCAGGTGTTATAATATACAACTGAAGGCTGAAGGGTTATAATTTACAACTGAAGGTTGATGTGTTATAATATAAAACTGAAGGTTGAGGTGTTATAATATACAAATAAAGGTTGAGGTGTTATAATATAGAACTGAAGGTTAAGGTCTTATAGTATGCGACTGAAGGTTGAGGTGTTATAATATACAGCTGAAGGTTGAGGTGTTATAATATACAACTGAAGGTTGAGTTGTTACAATAAACAACTGAAGGTTGATGTGTTAAAATATAAAACTAAAGGTGAAGGTGTTATAATAGAGAAGTGATGGTGGAGGTACAATAATATACAACTGAAATTTGAGGTGTTATAATATACAACTGAAGCGTGAGGTGTTATAATATAGAACTGAAGGTTGAGGTGTTATAATATACAACTGAAGGTTGATGTGTTAAAATATAAAACTAAAGGTGGAGGTGTTATAATAGAGAAGTGATGGTGGAGGTACAATAATATACAACTGAAGGTTGAGGTGTTATAATAAACATCTGAAGAATGAGGTGTTATAATATACAACTGAAGGTTGAGGTGTTATAATATACAACTGAAGGTTGAGGAGTTATAATACACAACTGAAGGTTGAGGTAATATAATATAGAACTGAAAGTTGAGGTGTTATCATATGGAACTGAAGGTTGAGGTGTTATAATATAGTACTGAAAGTTGAGGTGTTATCATATAGAACTGAAGGTTGAGGTGTTATAATATACAACTGAAGGTTGAGGAGTTATAATACACAACTGAAGGTGGAAGTGTTATAATATAGAACTGAAAGTTGAGGTGTTATCATATAGAACTGAAGGTTGAGGTGTTATAATACACAACTGAAGGTTGAGGTGTTATAATATAGAACTGAAAGTTGAGGTGTTCTCATATAGAACTGAGGGTTGAGGTGTTATAATAAACAAATGAAGATTGAGGTGTTATAATATAGAACTACAGGCTGAGGTGTTATAAAATACAACTGAAGGTTCAGGTGTTATGATATACGACTGAAGGTTGAGGTGTTATAATATAGAACTGAAAGTTGAGGTGTTATAATATAGAACTGAAGGTTGAGGTGTTATAATACACAACTGAAGGTTGAGGTGTTATAATATAGAACTGAAAGTTGAGGTGTTATAATATAGAACTGAAGATTGAGGTGTTATACAACTGAAGGTTGAGGTGTTGTAACATACAACTGAAGGTTCAGGTGTTATAATATACAAGTGAGGGTTGAGGTGTTAAAATATAGAACTGTAGGCTGAGGTGTTATAATAAACAACTGAAGGTTGAGGTGTTATAATATAAACTAATGTTTGAGGTGTTACCACATACAACTGAAGATTGAGGTGTTATAATATAAAAATGAAGGTTTTAAGGTGTTATAATATACATTTAAAGGTTGTGTTGTTATAATATACAACTGAAGGATGAGGTGTTATAATATACAACTGAAGGTTGAGGTGTTATAATATACAACTGAAGGTTGAGGTGTTAGAATATAGAACTGAAGGTTGAGGGGTTATAATATAAAACTGAAGATTGAGATGTTATAATATAAAACTGAAAGTTGAGGTGTTATAATATAGAAATGAAGATTAAGGTGTTATAATATACATTTGAAGGTTGTGTTGTTATAATATACAACTGAAGGATGAGGTGTTAGAATATAGAACTGAAGGCTGAGGTGCTATAATATACAACTGAAGGTTGAGGTGTTATAATATAGAAATTAAGGTTGAGGTGTTATACTATAGAACTGAGGGTTGAGGTGTTATAATTTAGAACTAAAACTTGAGGTGCTACAATATACAACTGAAGGTTGAGGTGTTATAATAAACTTCTGAAGAATGAGGTGTTATAATATGCAACTAAAAGTTGAGGTGTTATAATATACAACAGAAGGTTCAGGTGTTATAATATAAAACTGAAGATTCAGGTGTTATAATATACCAGAAGATTGATGTGATATGATAGAAAACTGAAGGTTGAGTTCCTATAATATACAACTAAGGGTTGAGGTGTTATGATATACAACTGAACGTTGATGTTTTATAATATAGAACTGAAGGTTGAGGTGTTATAATATACAACTAAAGGTTGAGGTGTTAGAATATAGAACTGAAGGTTGAGGGGTTATAATACAAAACTGAAGATTGAGATGTTATAATATAAAACTGAAAGTTGAGGTGTTATAATATAGAAATGAAAGTTGAGGTGTTATTATATAGAACTGAAGGTTGAGGTGTTATAATATACAACTGAAGGTTGAGGTGTTATAATATACAACTAAAGGTTGAGGTGTCAAAATATAGAACTGAAGGTTATGGTGTTATAATATACAACTGAAGGTTGAGGTGTTATAAAATACAACTGAAGGTTGAGGTGTTATAGTATACAACTGTAGGTTGAGGTGTTATAATATAGAAATGAAGGGTGAGGTGTTATTATATAAAACTGAAGGTTGAGGTGCTATAATATACAACTAAAGGTTGAGGTGTTATAATATAGAACTGATGGTTGAGGTGTTATAATATACAACTGAAGGTTGAGGTGTTATGATAAACAATTGAAGGTTGAGGTGTTATGATATACCACTGAAGGTTGAGGTGTTATAATATAGAACTGAAGGTTGAGGTGTTATAATATACAACTTAAGGTTGAGATGTTATGATATACCACTGAAGGTTGAGGTGTTATAATATAGAACTGAAGGTTGAGAGGTGTTATACAACTGAAGGTTGAGGTGCTATAATATACAACTAAAGGTTGAGGTGTTATAATATAGAACTGATGGTTGAGGTGTTATAATATACAACTGAAGGTTGAGGTGTTATAATATACAACTGAAGGTTGAGGTGTTATAATATACAACTAAAGGTTGAGGTGTTATAATATAGAACTGATGGTTGAGGTGTTATAACATAGAACTGAAGGTTGAGGTGCTAAAATATACAACTGAAGGTTGACGTGTTATGATATACAACTGAAGGTTGAGATGTTATAAAAAAGAACTGAAGGTTGAGGTGTTAAAACATACAACTGAAGGTTGAGGTGTTGTAATATACAACTAAAGGTGGAGGTGTAATAATATACAACTGAAAGTGTAGGTGTTATGATACAGAACTGAAGGTTGAGGTGTTATGATAAAAAACTGAAGGTTGAGGTGTTATGATATACCACTGAAGGTTGAGGTGTTATAATATACAACTGAAGGTTGAGGTGCTATAATATACATATGAAGTTTGAGGTGTTATAATATACAAATGAAGGTTGAGGTGTTATAATATACTACTGAAGGCTGAGGTGTTATAATATACAGCTGAAGGTTGAGGCGTTATAATATACAACTTAGGGTTGAAGTGTTATGATATACAACTGAAGGTTGAGGTGTTATAATATACAACTTAAGGTTGAAGTGTTATGATATACAGCTGAAGGTTGAGGTGTTAAGATATAGAACTGAAGGTTGAGGTGTTATGATATAGAACTGAAGGTTGAGGTGTTATAATATACAAATGAAGGTTAAGGTGTTATAATATACAACTGAAGGTTGAGGTGTTATAATATACAACTGAAGGTTGAGGTGTTATAATATACAACTGAAGGTTGAGGTGTTATAATATACAACTGAAGGTTGAGGTGTTATAATATACAACTGAAGGTTGAGGTGTTATAATATACAACTAAAGGTTGAGGTGTTATAATATAGAACTGATGGTTGAGGTGTTATAACATAGAACTGAAGGTTGAGGTGCTAAAATATACAACTGAAGGTTGACGTGTTATGATATACAACTGAAGGTTGAGATGTTATAAAAAAAGAAGTGAAGGTTGAGGTGTTATGATATACCACTGAAGGTTGAGGTGTTATAATATAGAACTGAAGGTTGAGGTGCTGTAATATACATATGAAGTTTGAGGTGTCATAATATACAAATGAAGGTTGAGGTGTTATAATATACTACTGAAGGCTGAGGTGTTATAATATACAGCTGAAGGTTGAGGCGTTATAATATACAACTTAGGGTTGAAGTGTTATGATATACAACTGAAGGTTGAGGTGTTATAATATACAACTTAAGGTTGAAGTGTTATGATATACAGCTGAAGGTTGAGGTGTTAAGATATAGAACTGAAGGTTGAGGTGTTATGATACAGAACTGAAGGTTGAGGTGTTATAATATACAAATGAAGGTTAAGGTGTTATAATATACAACTGAAGGTTGAGGTGTTATAATATACAACTGAAGGTTGAGGTGTTATAATATACAACTGAAGGTTGAGGTGTTATAATATACAACTGAAGGTTGAGGTGTTATAATATACAACTGAAGGTTGAGGTGTTATAATATACAACTAAAGGTTGAGGTGTTATAATATAGAACTGATGGTTGAGGTGTTATAACATAGAACTGAAGGTTGAGGTGCTAAAATATACAACTGAAGGTTGACGTGTTATGATATACAACTGAAGGTTGAGATGTTATAAAAAAAGAACTGAAGGTTGAGGTGTTAAAACATACAACTGAAGGTTGAGGTGTTGTAATATACAACTAAAGGTGGAGGTGTAATAATATACAACTGACAGTGTAGGTGTTATGATACAGAACTGAAGGTTGAAGTGTTATGATATACAGCTGAAGGTTGAGGTGTTAAGATATAGAACTGAAGGTTGAGGTGTTATGATAAACAACTGAAGGTTGAGGTGTTATGATATACCACTAAAGGTTGAGGTGTTATAATATACAACTGAAGGTTGAGGTGCTATAATATACATATGAAGTTTGAGGTGTTACAATATACAAATGAAGGTTGAGGTGTTATAATATAGAACTGAAAGTTGAGGTGTTATAATATACTACTGAAGGCTGAGGTGTTATAATATACAACTGAAGGTTGAGGTGTTATAATATACAACTTAAGGTTGAGGTGTTATGATATACAGCTGAAGGTTGAGGTGTTAAGATATAGAACTGAAGGTTGAGGTGTTATGATATAGAACTGAAGGTTGAGGTGTTATAATATACAAAAGAAGGTTAAGGTGTTATAATATACAACAGAAGGTTGAGGTGTTATAATATAGAACTGAAGGTTGAGGTGTTATAATATACAACTGAAGGTTGAGGTGTTATAATATACAACTGAAGGTTGAGGTGTTATGATATAGAACTGAAGGTTGAGGAGTTATAATATACAACTGAAGGTTGAGGTGTTATAATATACAACTGAAGGTTGAGGTGTTATAATATAGAACTGAAGGTTGAGGTGTTATAATATACAACTGAAGGTTGAGGTGTTATAATATAGAACTGAAGGTTGAGGTGTTATAATAAACAAGTGAAGTTTGAGGTGTTATAATATGGAACTGAAGGTTGAGGTGTTATAATAAACAACTGAAGGTTGAGGTGTTATAATAAACAACTGAAGGTTGAGGTGTTATAATATACAACTGAAGGTTGAGGTGTTATAATATACAACTGAAGGTTGACATAATTTCCACAATAAACACAAACTTGGACTGGAAATCTCAGTGGGCTAGACAAAACCTGGTTAAGTTTAATGCCTCCAAGAGGCAGCTTCTACCCATCTCTCTGTCGAAAAGGCCTTGGAACTTCCCTCTTGCCTTTGACGGTTTCGTAATTCACCTCTTGACTCAGTAAGAATACCTGGTGTTACTGTATCATCCACTATATCTTGGAAACTCCACATTAAGAAAACATAAGTCAGTCTCTAAGAAATCAGGTGTCCTGTTTAGATGTTAATGTTTCTTTTCTTCAAAACAGTAGCTTCATATATACAAAGGACTGATCCATCCTTGTATGGAGTACTGCTTTCACATCTGGGATGGCTCTAGCTCTGTATCCTTACTTGACTGAGTTGAGTCGAAAGTGGTCCGACTTATAAACTCTCCCAAGCTAACTTCCAGACTTGACCCACTTGCCCTATGCTGCATTGTTGGTTCACTTTCCCTCTTTTATAGGAATCACTTGGGATCTTGCTCCCCAAAACTGGTTACTTGTGTGCTAAACCATGCAACACTTGGCAACCTGTTGCATCACAAGATTATGGCGTGGCCACTGGCAACTCAAGGTAGGACCGTTTTGATAACTGTTTCCTTCCCTACATCTTGAAGCTAAGGGACTCTTTACACACTCATGTCTTTCTCAAAAACTGTGATCAGGCATATTTTAAAAGACAGGTTTTTCACTTCCTCCAAAATTCATACATGCTCCCTTGTCTCTTTTTCTTCCATTTCATAATCCTTTATATTTCAGTTAAGGCCTAGCCTTGATATGCAATTTTGTCCGTGACTGGAGCATCCAACATAATATATATATTGTGCATATCCACTTTGCTTATACTGTATACAGATTTAAGATGCTTGCCATAATCTAAGAAAATATGTTTTGTACTGTGTAACCACCTTTGTACTTTGTTATATCCATCTATCTATACCTCTGATACCCACTCTGTTCGGGAAATCCTTCAGTGGTGTGACCACAGCACAAAAGTCTCCATAATTAGAGAACTCAAATGCCACATCTCAGCCTTTTAGTCCCTCACCCTTAATAGGCCACTGGCAGAGGGCAACCCAGCACAGTGTTTCCCAAGGGTCTTACATAATGACCTTACCAACTGCTTCTATCTAATGTTATATACTTTACTTTTATGTACGGTGATCTATTCTGTCTATATAATATTTTCTCTTACAGAATTCTCATTTGCTTCAAGGCAACAGGGGCAAGGACATGATCAAGTTTTTCTAGCCCATGTATATAAATTTGTGTTGTGGATCCAGAATATGACATGTTAAGATAATTAATTACTATTTTGCCAAACAAGGTCGTCTATTTTCAAGGAACTGCAGTATCCGGAAATATTGGAAAAATATGTATAATTTGCTGAATACTGGAAGCTATTTTTTCTGGGCACACTGTTACAAAAAATAGATGGTGCTGAATAACGAGAACTTTTTTAGAATGCTGTATATGAGAAACTATGGAACAATACTGAAATGTACTTCAGAAGCATCAATACTAAATGGACGAGCCCAAAAATTTGAAAAAAGTCTAATACCTTCACTCCCTTGTATTCAAGTAAAATATAAAGAAAATGCAACTATATCATTACTATTTTCATTATTTCTTTGTCGCTATCTCCCCGTTTTGCAAGGTACGCAAGGAAACAGACGAAAAATGGCCCAAAAACCCCCAACACACACATGTATATACATACACGGCCACTCAAAGCACATTTAATACCATTGATCTCAACATATACATAATATACACACACACAGACATATACATATATACACCCTGTACATAATTCATAAATTTGCCCTTAATTTATTCCCGTCGCCACCCCACCACACATGAAAAAAAACCCCTCCCGCCCCGCTCGGCGCGAGGTAGAGCTAGGAAAGGGCAACCAAAGGCCCCATTCGTTCCCCACTCAGTCTCTAGCAGGGGATGTATAATGCACTGAAACCACAGCTCCCTTTCCACATCCAGGCCCCACAATACTTTCTATTTGGTTTACCCCGAACCTTCAGTCCATTGAAGCACGTCGACCCCGGTATACCACAACCCTTTTAATTCACTCTATTCTTGCACGCCTTTCACCTAAATGCATGTTCGGCCCCGATCACCAAAATCTTTTTCACCCCCATCTTGCCACCTCCAATTTGGTTCTCTTTACGTCCCTCGTTCCCTCCCTCTGACACATATATCTTTTTTGGGCCCCTCTTTCCTCAAATCATTCTCTTACATTGACAAAAAACCCTTTTTTAAAACACCCTCTTTACTCCCCAAAGACTCTCTCTCTTTCAAATTTCATTACTTAATCGATCAAACCACCTCACACCACAAAGTGTCCTCAAACATCTAA